>NC_039478.1:345397-570954 GCF_003590095.1 Trichoplusia ni | reverse complement strand
TGACTTCCGCAGAAAAGTATAGATAGCGTGTCCGCGACTCCGTCAGCGTGTAACTCCTGTGTATATTAAGTTAATGTATTGGTAATATTTATTATTATTATTTATATTGGTAATATTGTTTAGATCACGTTCACATAAGGCTTAACCCTTTATAAGACACAGAACTTAAAAATATTTATAGCTTTTAAACTTTATAATAATGTGTTAAGGTTCAAATTCTGGTGGCAATATAAGTACCACTGCCTTATAAAGTAAGGTAAAGGTACCTATAAAACGAAAATACTTTAGTGCAAAGCTTCCGGGTAAACTATATTGAAAGTTGACCCGTCCGGCACGTGAACATAAAGACTTTTAGAACTGCTAACACGGGAAAGAGCAACATACAACTGACCATGTGAGAAACAACTGACACTGAGATCTACTCCAGCAACACGAAAAGTCTGCCCTTGAGCCTTGTTAATTGTCATTGCATAACACACCGATACTGGGAATTGCGTCCTTTTAAATTGGAATGGAAAATTATTTGGTATTAAGGTATTCTGGGAATAAAGACGGTTTCTCCTGCACCGCAACCTGTTAAAATTTGAGCCTCGATTATATTTTATTGCAACTGGGTTACTTTTAGTCGAGTTCCATTGCAAAGTTGTGGTGGTTTTAAATTTCGGAGCATAATAATCGGTATCCCAATTTTTAAACAAATTTCATGAGAGGGAAGTCCGGCATATTTAAAGAATTTAAAATTCTATCGGGTAATTAGTGGCTTCTTGTTCATCGACCATTCTATTTATTGATCTATAAACTTTGCTTTCCCCCTGTATATTCGACAGTATTTTGTTATTGATCTCAGATGCCTGGTCATTGCGAGGAGTTAAAATAGATCTTTCGCATAGCCAAGAATTGTCCCTATTTAATATATTTGTTACGTCACCGTAAACCGACGATATAAGATGTGGTTGAGATTGCACCATACAACATAATTCAGGCGTCAGTATAAGTTTTCCTTGGTGTAGTTGTGGATAGGTACCTTCACCAATCTTTAATAATGTGTCAGAAAATTGACTATCATCCGGGTTATCTCCAGTTCTCACTCGCATATTTATAGTCAAATGCACCGATTGTATATCTCGCCATAAATAAGAGCTTTTCAGGCAAGCCCTAACCTCATCAGCTCGGGTTCCCCGTGGTATTACCGGTAAGGTTTGTCGGAAATCACCACAAAATAAAACCGTGATACCGCCCATTGGTCGATCATTTTGTCTTATATCCCTTAAAGTTCTGTCTACCGCTTCTACTCCTTTTCGATGGGCCATCGTACATTCATCCCATATGATTAAACTACACTCGCGTAATACCTTAGCTTTGTCGCTATTTCTTGAAATACTACAGGTTGGATTTTCCGTGCGATCTAAATCAATTGGTATTTTAAACATACTGTGAGCAGTTTTACCTCCTGGTAGCAATGTTGCAGCTATCCCTGATGAAGCTACGGCAAGCGCAATTTTACGCTGATTTCGAACATAAGCCAATATTAATTTAGTCAAAAAGGTTTTTCCAGTTCCTCCAGGTGCATCTAAAAACCATATTGTTCCCAAATTATTTTGAACACTATTGCACACGCGGTCATAAACTGAACGTTGTTCTGCAGTCATCATTGGGACACCGTTTTCTAATGTTGTCAGCAGTTCCGTTAAATTGTAACCAATCTCTGCGGAATATTCCCTATTAGTTACCTCTCCGACTGAGGTTGGTGTTGGCAAACCATATTCACAGAGTGATTTACCGCCTACTGCTGTTAAGTCATCCTGAAGAGCTAATAAGCACTGATTTATGGCAAGATCACGGAAATTATCATTAGTTGTGCCTTCATCATTGTTAGGTATATTTCTAAGAAAGTCTTCTGAAAATTTTTCTTTATATTTTTCCCATAATGTTACAGCATCTGACAAATTACAAAATGTGAGTAATGTTACAAATAAATGGCGTAACCGTCGTGGATTATCACTAACACAGGATTCTGCTAAAGCGTCATCCCAATGCTGATCATTTTTCAAGCAAATGACGCGCTTGGCAAGCTGCTTGATAAGTGGGATAAACAACATCGTCTACTTTTCTCAAATCTATAAATGAGGTTGGTCCTCGCACGGTATGTAATAATAATCGCAAATAGAAACACTCAGCGTTGTTAGGATGAACGGTGTACACTCTACCAAGAACATGTTCTTTAAAAATACCTGACTCGCCATCTACAGGCCTGCCACGGCGTCTTCGATTAAAGACACCCCGTTGCTTATCGTAGGTATAATACGATGGAACTTCCTCATACAAAAGAGATTTTGCAAAATCATCAGTTTGGCAAAGTCGAAAGAATGCTAATAAACTTGTTTGTCTAGGGTTCTCTAACCGTTCTGTGACATTTTCGGCGTTGAAATATATACGTTGGCCGCCTTCAAGATGAACATCCAGATGAGTCACAGGTGGATAATCTTTCGTGAATGTTGAAACTTAAGATCCGCCACACAGCTTCTGAAGAACTTATATATCTGCCTGACTGAAATCTTGTAACTTCATCATGTTCATTTCTCAAAGCAAATGTAGCTTGGTCACTGCCCTTATTAATATACTTACAAATATATTTTATTGACTCTACACTATTACACATTTCAACATTTATGTGAGCTTGAAATGCTCTGGACAACACAGGAGAATACGGAACGACCCACCTATTATCTAAAGTAACTTGTTGTCCAGACACTCGCTTTTCAACAGTAAAACCATCATTATCTCTTGAACGGCGACGATATAATGGGTATCCATCATGTCCTGTTACAGTGCCATCCACTAAGGCTTTTGGATATCTTTTAGTGCAACGACCGTCTTGCATGCAAGGAGAATTCCCGTTAAACGAACCACATGGACCATGTATCATATGAGTTTTAACAATGTCGTATAACACGGGATCTGCAATCGGACTTGGAATTTCAGCACTGATTAAACTGTCTACATCATTAGGTCGAACCTTATCTTTTAACCAAAGCAGGATATGTGCGTGAGGTAAGCCGCGTTTTTGCCATTCAATACTATACATATAACACAATACTTCTCCAAAAATTTTATCTTTGGTAAGTAGATCTATCATTGATTTCAATTTTAAATGAAAAACTCTTGCGATGATATCATGGCGGTCATGCGGTGCTTGACCCTCAAGAAGCTCCCGAGTAATTTCATCCCACTTAGGATTGGTAGTTACAGTAATAAATAAGTCGGGACGTCCATATTTTCTTACGTAACAAAAAGCATCTTGAGTACTTTCGTGCATGTATCGTGGACCACCAGTAAAAGAAGAGGGCAAAATAACTAAACGACCCATATTCACCGTATCGTTATCTTGCTGCATGGCGTCGCGAAGGTGCACGTATTCTTCAACGCGCAGCTGCCTTTGATTAGATCGTATATAAACTAATCTTTCGGTTTCAATTTTTGCGTACATGTCTACAATAAACTGATTGAATAAGCCACGAAAACGTTGAAAGTATACAAACCTATTCCGTCTTACTTGCAAGTGGTAACAGTAAAATTGAAGGCATGAAATCTTTTTATTATAATTAGGTGCGCCTGTACGCGGATCAGTTTGGTATAAAGCAAAATTATAACCATCTTCCCCTCGACAGTATATCAAAGGATATTGCAAACTGTCGTAAGCCCTGTGGGTTTCATAAATAGTACGTTGCAAACAATTATCTCTGGAACGGATAACGATATCACGCCTATCACATTCCTGGTCGACCAATACCACAGCAACTTCATTCGTGGATGGAGCATTATAACGCCCAGGGTGTTCCTGAGTTGGACGCCTATCGGCATTTATAACAATTTTATAATTGTTATCATCATCTCGAGGAAGAGCTTCTAATGCCGATTTAAAACTGCATACATACGAATTAACCTGATGCAACATGTTCTGAAGTTGTGATATGAGTTCAGTATTTAAATTCGGGAAATATTGATTTCTTATATTCGACTGTTCGTTGTAGTCGGATACAAAATATATTTGAAGAAACTTAGGTTGGTTTTCAGGCAAAAGGGATCCTATCAAATGGTAAACCTGACCTTGTATCTTAAAAGTAGGCATGAAATGACCTTCTGAGATTTGTTGAGCGCCAAAGGATGTCATTTGAAATGCACTATTATAAGTGCGAATATTATCTAAAAACTGTTTAGATTGTATATGTTCCCCTAAAAGTAGTGATTTCAAAGGTTCCGGTGGGTCTTCGAATGAAGGCAAATTTATTTACCTGTAGAACAACAGAAACCAGCTGACTCCTTACTCCACTTTGAAGCATTACAAAAACGACATACCACGTTCATATCGCCTATTACAGAAGATGATCCATAATCAATTGTGAGGTTATAAGCAAACCCACTTTTATATTTGTCGGACCAAGCCACCGAATTTCTAGATTGATCTTCTATGTGTACATCTAAGTTATTAAGGCTATGTCGAAATCTGTCTGCAGTAAGACGGGCCTCTCGCTGTTCGTCCGTTTCAAGAGACCGAATATTTTCGATTCTTAATCTTTCATTAGACAAACTTACTGATCGTTCTTGTCTCAAAGAATTATAATATTCGCGTACCGACTCTAGTCGTTGTTCATGCTCATGTGCGTCTTCGAGAGATCGAATAACATTATGGTGCACCCTATCATTTGTCAAACGGTCTTCATATTGAGTTAAAGTTTCAGATTCTCGAGATAAAATATGACGTTCGCGGTCAGCTGTGAGACGCAATTCCCTCTCAGTGTAGGTTTCTGACTCGCGAGACAATATATGACGTTCGCGGTCAGCTGTGAGACGCAATTCCCTCTCAGTGTAGGTTTCTGACTCGCGAGACAATATATGACGTTCGCGGTCAGCTGTGAGACGCAATTCCCTCTCAGTGTAGGTTTCTGACTCGCGAGACAATATATGACGTTCGCGGTCAGCTGTGAGACGCAATTCTCTGTCAGTGAAGGTTTCTGACTCGCGAGACAATATATGACGTTCGCGGTCAGCTGTGAGACGCAATTCCCTCTCAGTGTAGGTTTCTGACTCGCGAGACAATATATGACGTTCGCGGTCAGCTGTGAGACGCAATTCCCTCTCAGTGTAGGTTTCTGACTCGCGAGACAATGTATGCCGTTCGCGGTCAGCAGTGAGACGCAATTCTCGTTGTGACGCAGTTTCAGCATCTCGGGATAACACATGTTGTTCTCGGTCAATGGTAAGCCTCAGCTCTCGTTGAGAAGAGCTTTGAGACGCCCGTGATGTAGCTCGTCTCGCTCTGTCAGCTGCTAATCGCATCTCTCTCTCTGGAGAGCTTTCATTGGCTCGAGAGGTTGAGGCACTAACTCTCATAGAGTTTAACCGATGTGCTCTTTCCTCTGCCGATTCTTGAGAACGCGCATTTCTCATCCTTTTAGCATCCCTCGAATTTCGAGATAAAGATGGTCGTTTTTTAGGTGGCATTGTGTATTTTTAATCGACGGTAACTGAAGCTACCTTACACTTACAATTATATATAGTTATTATGTAATAATTACGAAAATAAACTATTAATATAATAAAACACTACCAATTACGAAAATAAACTATTAATACAATTAAACACTACCAAAATAACTAATATAATAATAACGAAAATAAACTATTAATATAATTAAACACTACCAATTACGAAAATAAAATAATCCTTATAGCATGACTCTGTATTCACGCGCGATTTCTTATTATTTCATGTATAACTTTGGTGTTTCTACACCGATTTACATGATTCTTTTTTTATTGAATAGGTAATAATGTTAACTTTTTTAATTGGGGATGAGTGATAGTGTTGTAAACGTTAGAGTAGACAAATACAATCAGAAATCTCCGAATTGCTAAGCTATCGGGAGTTTCACGTGTTATTGTGAGTCAACCATAAAAGTTAGACATATGCTGTCGAGGAATATTTTTTATATAATTTTAGGGAGAATATTTCCGTCATACATGATTTCTATGTAGCTTTAACCTATAAGCCTGCACACGTGACGGAAGCTTAAAAAATGGAGTAACTTACCCCGTTTTCCCAATATTTCCCTTCACTGCTCTGCTCCTATTGGTCGTAGCGTAATGAAAAGTATACTATAACCTGCCCAAGAGTATGAAGAATAATTGTGCCAAATTTCGTTAAAATCCGTCGAGTAGTTTTTGTTTCTATAACGAATATACAGACAGACAGACAGACAGACAGACAGACAGACAGACAGACAAAAATTTTACTGATTGCATTTTTGGCATCAGTAGCGATCCCTAACCACCCCTTGATAGTTATTTTTTAAATATATTTTATGTACAGAATTGACCTCTCTACAGATTTATTATAAGTATAGATATAGATTTTTATCAAAGTAGAAACAATTAAAGTGTTTTAAGCGGGTTTAATCTTAAGTCTTCAAAAGATTAAGAAACTTCATTTAAGACGTATAAGAATGCAGCATAATTATTATAATTTTAATACAAGCTGAGAGTTAGCGGGTTTGTGTTCAAATCCTGTGGACGTCGCAACAGAAACTTTACAACAAAAAGCGGATCAACTTCTGTGAAGTTTTGAGATAGGTGCAAGGCGGTGCGCGGAGCGTGGGAGGGTATTATTCAATGCGAGCGAGTGTGACATCGTGAAGTCTTGCTTGGCGAAGACGCACGATGCAAATTACATTTGTACAATCAGAACACTGCTACCGAAAGCTTCTAGGGAAGCTCGCGGCTCTACTCACTCAGAGATTTAGATAATATGATAGAAAATCCACTTTCAATATGTGCATACGAGTAAAGAACAACGGGATTTTTCTTTGTGAAACTTCATGAAAGTTGAGACATGGATAGGCTAAAAAATATTACATTCTAAGGATTTTTTGGCTTTCATATTGGATAAAGGTAGTCGACAAATATGGAGTGACCTGGATTTGGATGATGTCTTCTTGAGTGTTAAAATGCTCGTGTTGTTTATCTTACAAGAAAATGGAAAACAACAACAGAATATTAGGAAATCTTCGCTTATATTTCCCAGAGCCGAATATCAATTTTGTCACAATTTCTTAAGAGTTCAGTATTAGTCGAGAATCTCTTTGCAGTCAAGTTGAATGGCATAGCACGTTTGTACCGTTATACGAATGCTCTTATACGTTAGAGATATTCAGATATGAAATCTTTTATTGCTGTGCTTTATAGTTTTGTGAATGAAATTTAATCTAATATTTTATTTGTGACGTCCTTTCTATCAAGTTAATATTACACCAGCATGAAATCGCAAAATAAAACGCAACAATAGGAATGTATTTTTTTTATAAATTGTTTTTTTATTTCTCATCAATTGCTTTCAAAGTTTAAGGTGTCTGTAATTTTCAAATAAGTAAGGTGTTAAAAAATAAATAAATTGGCATTAAGGGATTTGGCCAACTATGAGGGGGTTACCTTCCAGTCTTACGGCTAACCTATGATTGATCAACTTGTGTTGTTTTAACTTAGCCACGAGCGCTTCAGAGATATAAGAAAAAAATGTACGACTGTTTGAAATGTATGAAGCTAGTATTGCAACAAAACTTGATAACATTAGAAGAACAACGTGGTAATTTAGTATATTGGTGTATACAATGGTTATTAAATAATTACCGATCCCTTCAACATAAATTAAGCGATTAATTTAGATTATTAGCACTGATAGCTGAAATGGTATACGGTCACCAGGCGAATGACGTGCGAGGAGTTTCATAGAAAGAGCAAGCATTTGCGTCACTCACATATTTGTGACTGTTTGGCTTTGTGCGTGTGAATTTATTGTTTGTTCTATGGCACAAAGATGGAATTCCGGAATGCGGGTCGATGAAAAATAAAAGTATTGACAAGTTTGTAAAAATTATGTCTCGGATTTTTTTTATGTATAGGGCTTTTTTAATTATATTTGTAGTTTTTTAATTATATTTGTAGTTTTCAGCTGTCAACGTCCTTGAATAACTTGGAAATTTCGAAAAGACATCGGAGCCTTAATAATCATGTCTTATTTTACCTTTTACATAAGGAACTCTAAAAATGAATAAATCCCTTTTTTCAAACTTGTCAGTAGAAAACATGAATGGAAATATAGTGAAAGCGCAATTAAGAAAAGTGCTGCCTGGAGACGGCAGCAAGACTTACTAAGGATGGTTTTGAAATGAAAAACATTTTGAAGTCTTTGATGTCACCAATCAATTATTGACGCTTTGTATACAAGAGAGGATTACGTACTAATTATATTGCAGTTAAAATATAAATATTATTTCTATACAAATTTGCACGTTTCTCGCCTTTGACGGTCTTTTTCTATGACCCTATTTTTTATTTTTACTACTAGTAGTAGTAGTAATATATAAGTTTTAAATCGTATTATTTATTGCAAACAAGTTTGTGTAAATAACAACAATAATAGTGATGATATAGTATCTAAATCTTTTTTGTCTTTTTCAAAATCATAAAAAAGATGCGTGCCTACAAAGTACACGTGTCAGAATTGAAACTTCTTTGGCGAACTAATTTATAAATCTTGTTTATATTTTTCCAAATCTAAAACTTTAGATTTCCGAGACTAAGTGGAATGGGAAAAGGAAGATAGGTTAGGAATTTAATTGTCATTCAAATATAAATAATTAACTAGTAAACGAATAAACAACCAATGTGGCGTGTATTTCTCGATATCCCGCATTCTCTCTCTCCTTCAATCTTTCTCACTATAGCTCTCTCCCACCTCTCACTCCATAGCACTGTGCGTGATTGAGAGCACTGCGACGTTACATCTGTAAAAAAATTACCCTCGTACACCTAAAGAAGTTTCACTTCAAAAACTACTTATATTTGGCGAATTAAGGTAAGGAGTAGGACCTCGCTTCGTCTTCAGCCAATATCTTTTATTGTGTCAGTGTCATTGACATGTGACAACATGAGCCCGCAGTTTAACATAAATACGCTTTATCTAAGACGATTTTTGTTACATAACAAAAATAATAAAATTCTTCACTAGGACTAATGTACTGTATAATATGTACGTAATGAACAATAGTCATCGATTGCTGATGTGTTTTAGTTTAATAAGATAAAAATTGTATTGTCTTGTATTCGTTTTTTTCTTAGTGTTCTATATTTGTCTACACACTGTGTCTAATAGATATTTCTTTTTGTCATCTCCTGTCGCAGGTCTGCAGGAAGAAATTTCTTGAGAAATAAGCAGTACCTTTTTACCTTCGATATTTTTCTTTTTATACGTGTTTTACTCTGTGTATGTTGTGTGTACATAAATAAATATATAAGATACTTTGTACTACTGCCGGTTGATTCAAATTACGTACTCAGCCACAAAAATATGTAAGCCAAGTTTCCTCTACAAAAAATGACTGAAAAAATCACATGGTATGGTACTAGTAGGTAGCATAAGCAAGTCTAGGCTTCAATTGTTTTCCAGCTCCAACATCAGACCTGAAATGGCGCCTCGTTAGTACAAAAAATAATTCCGTTTTCATTTTAACAGCGTAAACGTAAGTATAACTTGGTTTTCCAAGTCTCGTTTGTTAATCTTTGAATGCATGTTGTCTTTGTACAGTAATACGTAACATCTTTATGGAAATTTCATATCCAATTGTTATATGCTTTTGTATTTAGGTAGTTCGTTGTAGTTCAGTTCAACAATTTTCTTAGTTGGAATATAACAAGTCTCGCAAAATAATGGTGGAAATAATAGAATTTGGATTTGCGTCGGTTCACGAAACCACATTGAGATCCCACATCTGTTCTGCACTTGACTGGACATTCCTGTGTCTTTGAAGTGAAGATAACGTGTAGACTGAGACCGACCGACACCTATGTTAGATTGTAAGAAATTTATTCAACCTGAAGGCTCTATGCTAGACCTTGCGGGATCGAAATAAGAAGTAAAGGTAAGATTTTATTGTTTACATTTTTGATTTTATAGTCAGATTTTTCTGTTTGGTAGAAAATAAAATAACTTGAAGGACTCGTAGCTACGCGTGTACTACACCTGCACAAGTTTGATCGATCTCAGGTTAAGCTACGCTTTATAAGGTCGTTCCATGGATGGCCGGCAATTCATTTGATGACGAGTTTCTCTGTGTTTTGGAAATAATGTTATTTTTTTCGTTCCAGATGTTATTTATACATCTTTGACAGTCGTTAATAGCAAGAAAGTCTGACAGCCAGACTTATTAATGGATATCATGTTGCAAGGTTACTGGGTTGAGGAGGCGAGATATTCAGTCGCTCCCTGTAAATACACTGGTGCTTAGCTGCATCCGATTAGACTGGAAGCTGGCCCCAGCATAGTTGGAAAAGGCTAAGCTGGTAAATTTTGTGTTTCCATAAAATTAAAAACTGTACAAACCTGACTAGTGTCTCAAAAAAAAAACGATTAAAAATGCTTATAATTTCGTAACCAAAACCGTTCATAATGTTGAGTACATGATATTATAAGCTCCTCTTATCTAGTATTCGTATCGTATATAGAAGCAAGGTCGAATATTCAGACGTGTCTGAACACCTTTGTCTGACATAAGCTCGTGGCACACAAGTATATAGCCGTGCGTAGTTCACGCGCTACCAATCGTCTCTACACACGCTCTATATTAAGGCGATTGATTGATTGATTGATTGACGTTCTCAATACCTATGTATTCGATTTTATGGAAACGCGATTGCTTCGTAGGTTTATCCTTGACATTTCATTTCGCTATTTTCGTGGAACTCCAGTCGTATGCGATATGCGATAAGGGATATATTTTTGTTTGGAAAGAATCTGGGTAATTTCATTCTGTTATGTAAACGTTCTTTAATTTTTGTTATGAATTTTTTAACCATGATTATTTAGGTAATAAGTAGACAATATTTATTTACCGAATAAGTTTGTTGATAAAGAAAAGTGTTGCCAAAGGAAAATTCGATTAAGTAAAACTCGCAGCTCAGTACCTACGAGTATTACGTCAGCTTAGGTGCTTATCTAAAGCCAGACTAAAAACGTCTGCTTATGACTGTCAAGTAAGTAACCAGTGAAAACGTAGTAATTAGGTTTGTAAATAAAACAAAATTGTGAGATTACACGGCGCTCCCAAAAGCGTAGGCTTCCCCAAGGCGATATGCAAATCAGTTCCAGTGAAAGAAAGAAGGTTATAATTTCAGCCACGTTCTTTAAATTTACCTTTTAACAGCCTCTTGATATTTTTACTACGTGTCGCTTCAAATTTTTCTGTACGAGCTATGCAAGAAAATAAGATAAAAGAAGAGATAAAATTCGCAAAGTTTACTTTGCCTTGTTGATGCAGGTCACGACATGAATTTATCACAGTACTTTAGGTACTTGGGAGGTAATTGAGTGGAACAGAGGGTCTCCGGCTTAGAGCTGCACTGCTGATCATCGATCCCGCTCGCACCCCCGAATCTCCATGTAGCGGTATGTCATTCTTACTCACCTGACCAATTTGTTGCGACCAATATTCAAATCACATGGCTTTAATGTAGAAAAATTAACAAACAGATTGAATGAGAATTTTAAACGAATTATAGTAATTAGTGGCCGTGGTATTGCGCAGGACGATAATTGTCTACATTCAGTGCAGCCAACCATTTTCAATTCGCAGTACATTTGTCATAGGAAATAGCTTTACAATGCTGCACTCTCGTTATAATACAGAATTAAATAATAAAATCGGATGCATTGAAATTGGTTTTATATTATGATTTTACGTGTTCTTTGTGTGCTCAGGCCTTGCTTGTTATTTTGAAATTATTTTTATTATAGCATGTTTTGGAAGCCTAGCTTTTATTACATACGATTTTTATCCGTATGCACTTTGCATGACCAAATTAAGAAACCAAAATCAAATTAGTCGTTGCAGGTCAAGCATTTAAGTGATCCACGAACATTTTGTTCTGACTCTGGGTGTCTTTGTGCTTAACTTGACTGTTCTGTGAAATCGTGGAGAATATATAATTGTATCTATGTACGTGCAAGGCTTCATAAAATCCAGTTGTATTTGTATTCAAATTAATGTGGCTGGAACTGGATCTCTGAAACCTAATAGCGGCAATTAATTGCTCGTTAGCGAAATTTTAAGTTGATGATTTAGCAAACCATGGGGTAGTGTATATTTTACGTACTTATTGTGTATGCGTTAATGATTAGCAGTTGGATCATATGGTTTCCTTTTTAGTGGGCTGCGTTTGTCGCTATATATATGTACCTACCGATATTTTATGTAATTCTATTTCTATAGACCTTTATACATAATAGCATTTTACTGTCTTGTCTAAAGTCGTTCATGCTACTCCATAAGATTTTTTGTGCGTATAGATATTATTGTTATAACAGGCCATTATAGAAAAAAGTATACACGTATGATCCCAAGTGTGAACATGCAAGAGTTAATATACTAGGCTAGGCGTAGGCTAGTCTTAGAATAAAGCAAAGAACATCTCCATATTCTCCATCTAATTCTTGTAGACAAGACAAATTTCTCCAATTGCCAACGCTGACAAATATGTAGTTCATATGTATTGGACTTACAAGTCAAGTAAACATAGAAAGATATCCTACAAACACTTATATTAATCACCGACGTAATATGCAAATAAATAAACCAGTTCTAACCTACCACTTAAACATTAACCTGAAACTAAGTGATGAATCAATCTCATTACGATCAGAGCAAGTTGTTTTACGCCATTTTCGATAACCATCAATCATGATTCGATATCGTGGTCGCGACCATGTCGGGTGCATTCGGAAATTAATAAACTGTTTGATAAATTCGACGTAAGTGATTTGATTTTGGCAACATTACCGAGAGTGCCACTGGCTTGGCACATCTCCTAGTGCCATCATTTACTAATTCTCTAGTGTTTACTACTACGAGTAGACGTGGAGGCAACTACTAAGCATCATTACTTTTTGTTTTGTAACTTTAACGCACTTTGTTTTTGAGATTGGAACGCGCTACTTTTTTTTTTAAAGGGAGAAAAATAGGATTCACTTTAATCCTCTCAGATAACTATATTTTGAGCTCTAGGTAATAAAGTAATGGTATAAAGTGATGGCGGCCTAAACGACTGTTTTGAAATAATCTTAGGGTAGCAAATTAATAACGATGATGAACTCGGCTTAGTCAATATCATTCAAAACACAGCATAGGTCGTGTGATAATGTGGACAGCTTCAATGAATAACTAATGCGTCCAGCACGTGCCCGGGTTTCCATTACTTGATAAATTCATTTGCATTTTAGAGGAAAATCAACGAGCGGTGATCATTGGTCACGCAGCCAATCAGATCGCTTGGGGAGCCACGGGAATTGCCCGTGATAGAAATGATGTTTCGTCACAGACAATCATGTAAATAAACAACAGCATTTGAATAAACATAAATCGATATTACCTCTGTGTTTATCAAGTTTCCGTTTATTACAGAACAGTCTTCGAAGTTAAAAAAGTTCTTAACTCTCACAGTACGTACCGCAACCGTATTGAACGAAAAAAGACTCGATTCATCGTAAGTCGTAAATTCATTTGCTTTCCGACAAGGAATAAAAGCTATTGCAAAGTTTTCCTGCATTCAAATTGAGGCTGGAAGGCTTTTCAATTCAAGTTTTGTAAAGAACAATTCGCGGCAGAATGACTACAGCCGTGGATAATAACAATATTTTAGTTTTCTTTTACTTTTCGTCCACCGAAAGCAACACCTGAGATCGTGAATGGTTTGTTAACGGGAACATTCTCATTTGCAAGTGAACTCGGCGCTCGTCGAGAAGTCTAGTTATTTATTGTGACGCTAACACCAAACTATTTCCATATGCTTATGAACAAAGGTTTGTTCTGTCGAAAGCTTACATAACAACTTTACGTTAACAAGCTAACGAGATACGGACGGGCTAGCTTGTTATTAGTTTTTCTTAGTGGAAACGTACCATTGTTACAGAAAATACTAGTAGTCAGTACTTGATTAGTATATCTTATAAGTAACTGTATATGTCAATTTGTCCCCTTCAGACTAGTACTCACAAAGTCTTTTCGTATTATTAGGTCAAAAAGTCTTCTTTTGTTTTACGGTTGGATTCAGCCTAAAATCATAATCATAGCCGATTGTTAGTCAAGCAATGCTTTAGCCCTAATTGTTATTAATTAGTTCATACTAATTATAACTAATTGCGTCTGCTTAAGCCATTAAGGACTATTTAGTGTGATATATTATAGTATTCTATATATTAGAAAGGGACATAAGATTCTAGGAAAATGTTAATTTAGAACTAAGTGTGGTAAGTGTGTTATTTCAGTTCGGACACAATTAAATGCTCGTGCCGCCCGGAGATGTTTATTTTGTTCTGACTGTTTAATGTCTTTATGCATGAAATGTTTTATATTTATAAAATTCTGAAAATTGTAATTTGCTACAAAAATAGTCTTTATACCACATACCACAGATAATTATAGCTCTTACTGTGTTATTAAATGTTAATGAAATTGTATGAAATAAATTTTGCTCTCGACCTGAAAATTTGTTTGATTACACAAACAAATTTCATATCAATACAATTAATAACATCAATGTTTTAAGTATAACCTTCCTTAACATGATTATTTCGTTCATGTTTCATTCCAAGTCATCGTCCAACTGTCATTTTGGCAAAACCGAAACCGAACATTTTAAAACAAAAGAAAACTTCTAAATTTAAAATTTTCGCTCAACCTTTCTTTTGAATTTTGGTCAGAAGTGTTACCAGCCAGACCTAAAAGTAATAAACTAAACTTGATATTGTATAAGAGCAAACACGAAATCGGTGCAATAACGGCGCGGATTGTAGACGAAGCCGGCTACATCATGAAAAATGTCACACAAACTGGGTACAGAGCAATAAAACACAGATGTGGCCTAGAGTTTTATACTAAGAAAGTAACGTGTTCATTTGTGGAGCGTCGAGAGTATATTTAAGCATAATTAACTTGAATTTGTTGTTTAGCCTTTTTATTTCGTTGTTGTTCTTATTATTCGAAGAAAGTTGAGTGATCGAATTTTGAATATTTACGCGGCAGAAGCAGTTTAAAAATAAATTCAATAAAAGTCTTTAGGATCTTAAACTAGTCGTTTTAATAAAATAAATAAAATGTAATTTCGTTGTGTAGTACAAAAAAGGCACTGCAGGCATGTTTTTTTATGCTTTTATTTTTTTTTCTTTATATATTATCATGATGTCATCATGTATCTATGGCGACTCTGTTTTCCAGTCGAACGGTATTTAAGTATTCTATAATTAATAAACTAAAGTAAATGGTGTCTAAAACTAACATCAATTTGACCTGAAATTGTATTGTCAATGCCTCACAAGGAAAGCTAAAAATAGAACATAGGAATGAGGCAACGGCAGGAGCAGACTGGCAGAGATGAATTGGCTGAAATGACAGTCGAATGAATGAAAGAAAGATCTGCTTCATACCGACTGCAAATTGGGTATTTCACTACTGCGGCTATCGAAATATTCACGAATAGTAGTTAAAATTGATAAGAAAAATAATTACATAAAAACATTGTTTTAAAAATAAAACATGCTGTGCAAAACTCGATGATATTTTTATTCGACAAAATGACAGCTTTTAATTACTTCAAAAGAAAAGAGATCATCAAAATCGGTTTACCCAATCTGAAGCTGTGATTGACGAAACAAAAAAAAACGAAGATGCCCCTTGGTCGAGTCTGGATGAGGCTAGAACAGGACCGTAGAAATTGGCACGAAAAAGGGCAGACCTATGCTCAGCAGTGGGAGGACAAAGGATGATGATGATGATAAGGACAAATCAGTGGTTTGTTGTTTTTTGAAGCCTTTTTTCGCGAAAAATGTACTTGTCTCAATATTTATACACAAATATTGACGTTGAATCTCATCATCATAATGACATGCTTTTATTAATTTAATGTAAACACACTCAATTAGCGAGTAATTTTTCAACTCGATTCAAAGTTAAAATGTAATAATACGTCAAACATAGTTATGATTTAATTAATATTTTAACTTTACGATTTATTTACATAGCACATTAACAGTAAAAATGATTTTGCCACTGTGTTTTTTTATTATGTTATTAAATATTATTAATTGCGTCAATATTTTTTAACCATCTGATAATATTAAATTTCATAGCTGGATACTCAAATCGGAACTAAAATCAATAGAAAAGACGTGTCATCATCGATAAGAAATATAAGTACATCTTATATACAAAGAAAAACTGAATAAACATGGCTTTTTTTGTAAAATTGCAAACAATTTAACCGACCTATCCTCATGAGGTTTCGTACGGTGAGCTATTCTTGGCTGACGCTTTCATCACAATTTTTCAACTTTCTTGGCATAGTATTAAGACGAAACATCCCAATTCCCTTTACGGAAGGACAGGGCTCATTGAATTAAAACAGAACAATTCAGGTAGATGGAATTTGTTTGACCTGGAGTTAGGTACCTAAGAATTGTGATAGTGGAACGGATTGGGACCTACTCTTCATGCGAATTCATGCATAAAATTGACAAAACTTTTCAAATGCGCAAGTGATAGATGCCATAAAAAAAACATAAATTAAAAAAAAAAACACCCAACTCTATCGTAAAAAGTTGTGAGATTCATATAATATCAAGTCGGTCAATTTATTCAGTTGCCACTTTAAGATCCTTCTGTCTTAAGTTATCACGAACTAGTAATTAGTTTGTTTTGCAACACTTTACGTCATAAAATGTACATAATTTACGTATGGATAACCTTTGACTTCTAATCGAGATTATATTTTCAGACTTTCGAGTATACAGGTGGTTTAATAATGTAGTCAAAAAATAGGCATTAAATAAGAGAATTCAATAATGTAGTCCATCATATATCATTTTTTATTTGCCTTCACGATTATTCAGAACCTTACTGATTGAAAACCGGATCTTCAATGTACGTTTTTAATAAACCTTCTTGTATTTCACTTTAAGCCTCAGACTTGAAGCACTTAATCAGCGTTGTATTAATAAATATTATAATAGCCATTCCTACGCAGTTAATAATCGTAAGCTGTAACTTATACGTCCATGCATTGTTAATGCGCGACTAGTCTAAAACTCAATGGGATGAGCTGAACAGCATGAGAAGGGAATCCGGTTGAGTCTATAACTTTGTACTGAATGGTGACGTTCACTTGTTTACTCTTGTTCCACAGCATTTTAATACACGTTTTTTTTACTCGTGCTACTTTGATACTACGACTTGTTATTATGGTATAATAAAAAAAAATATATAACACTATAATTGGTAAAACACATTTGTTTTCTTTTTATTTTTCGAGAACGGATACTCATTGTTTTGGATTTACATTCGAAAAAGTTTTGTCAACATTTAAATTGCATGTAGTCGGCAAATGAGCGGTAATTACTTATGAGGAGCAAATAAAACGTAAATGGCATTCCTTTAATGGTTTTAAGGGGTGCTTGTGCAAACCGCAGCAAGCTTGCCTCGTTTCAAGCCGCACTTGTGTACTATATCACGGTTTAATCTAATCGCTGGATCTGTAACATGCAATCATTTAGGAACAGCCTTAATTTAAAAAGTTTTCTGTACCTATGTTTTACCACTTGTAATTTTCGACATATCAATTAAAATAATGTCAACAAAATAGATTTGACCTCTTGTCTATTAAACGTACAAAGAAACTCGTTCGTGAATAATGTGATGCGATTATGTTTATACCTACATGTTCTGTGAAAGTCGAACTGAAATGTAACTGCCAACTATAATAACTCTAATCACATTACCAGCATAACTAACACACTTCATAACAGTAAAACAAGCGAACAAACACTACAGCTCGAGGTCTATACAACTTAGTGAAAAGCCGTTGTGTCCGCCAGCGACGCGTGATGCTCTAAGTTGTAAACATTGCGTGATTATTTCGTGGGCTGAGTGCGGGGTGGGACTCACCCACTAGGTAAGGGTCGTCATCTGTGATGCTTTCATCTTGATTGCATGCCCGCGACCTCGTAAATTTTTAGCTTTAATTCAATTGTCGCACCTCGTGTGTTACGACATAATTATGAACGAAACCATTTTCTAAACAACTGGTTTGTTAATAGAACTGTGTTTTAGTAAATTTTTGTTCGTTTCAAATTTTCAATCAAACTTTTATTTGGAATGATCTGAGCCCCGAGCACGAACGTTATTAAAAACTATTCGTATCGAGGCATCATAATTTTTTTGGACCATGGTGTTCGAAATTAAACTTCCAATATCAATTTTAGCGTTTACTTTACGAATTCTCGTATCGATGGTATTTCAGTTATTCGGTTGAGGTAATCATAAATCTGCATTCCGCTACTGTTCAAATTATTTCGTTATTTTTTAGTATTTAATACGCATTAAGAGCTCGCCGAGGTTAAAATTGTTCGGATTACACTATCAATATTTAATAACAAAAATATTTGGTAAATTTAATGATACAATGTTCTGCATTAATTCCCTTCACTTTTCAGTTATTTAGTAATGAACTGAAAGCTACAACAGAAAAACAGTTTCCACGAAATTAAACGGTGCAGACTTATTTTATTGTTGTACATTTTATCAATAATGTTATATTGGGTGCCAATATGATGTCCGGGGCTTATAGCGATTTATCGGACACATTTTTCATTTGGGATTCCAGAGATATACCAGTTTGTTCCCCGATACTAATCGTCTATCCATTTGCAATCGCACGACCAGTTTCCGAACTTACTTTCACGATTTAAAAGTATTGTCCCGCTTATATTTTTCTGTCGCTTTTGTAAGTTATTGCGTCTACCTGATTGTAGGGAAAGTGTCTGTAAAATAACAGACATTAAGGCAAAATGTTTTCAATTTTAAATACTTTTTCGAAATGTGGAAGAAATTTATCTAGGTATCATAAATAGTTGTCTCATTGTAATTTTCATTAGCAAACAGTATATTACTTATACCTGTATCGTGTCTTGTAGGTATCATAATCATTATTTTATTTAAACCTTTTCTACCCCGCAATCGGTTAAAACAAATACGTTATACTTTTAAATTAGGATTGACGATGCAACAGCGTGCCTTCGTGAAGTAACCCAATTTAAAAAAGTACTTAATAAATTCGAGAAAGGATTTAAATTTCGAGTCTAAAATATAAAAAAGCGAAAGAATTTAAAAAGCCGCTTAATGAACTGACCTAATTATCAAAAGAATAACTCTGTCAAGTTAATAAAACAAAGAGCGTTAAAATACTCGTATTCCATACGTTTGTGTAATTCTTTTAATGCGTACTTTCGCGGCGAACTCTCTTAACGCTAGTCTCCACTCCGTTGTGATTAACGAGCGCATTACGTCGAGATTCATAATTACTTAAATGCCCGCAAAAAGTATAATCAAGACACTTTATACAGTTCAGCGAGGTTCCCCATCGGGAGTTATAATTTCAACGAAAGTTGAAAATGTTGGTTATGAAACCACCACATTTGTTAGCCCGGGAGGAATATATGCACTGTTTACTATGCAATAAACAGCGCTGATTGTTGTTTTTATTTGTGTAAATAATTACTATTGGGATGACATCTGGGAAAGCTTTTTTTTAAACATTGCTTCGGATTTTACAGAAAGTTTTATTTTTAAATTACGATGTGTAGATAAATAAAGTATCAAATAGGCTAAATCTTTAGCCAAATACGTAGGTATATATAAAAACTATAAATAATAAGACATATCGGTATATCCGAGAATGGTGCAGTTCAACTTATAAACAGCTTTAAAATTATCAAAAATTGTCAACGTTTGGTCATGTTTTCAATTTTGTGTGTTTTCAAACCGTGCCTAAACGCTGTTTTATACGACTAAGCAAACTAGCATAGATGACAAACGAACTTGAAAAAAAACTACGACGAAGCAGGTCCGACAAAATGTTGAATCGCGCGATGGTGGGTCCAGCTAAAGCTGCCGAGATTAACTCTTTTATAAAAGGCCCGTATAGAAAAGCCGAAAATCTATTGAAATGAAAAGGGCGATATACTGTTATAATACCTCTCATACTGACACACTCACAATATTAAACTTATAAGTAACTTTGATCATCTTTTTTATAAGAAAGCTAGGACAATTCGTTGCTTCATATTCTCAAGTCCTTCCAAAATTATATATACACTTACAATTTCACCATAGTACATATATATATAGAAAGTAGTCACTTTAAGAGAATATATTTCTTGCGTATTTCCAAGTGACTTTTTCGCGTTGACAAGTGGCATTAATAACCCGTAAATGCTTGTGCTACATCATTGTCACCCTGTACACTTATCATTTTAAAAGCTCGTGAAGCTTTCGACAAATATATTTGTCTGTGAAACATTGTTTTGTCAAATACTCATTGAAACAGTTTATTGTTGAGCGTGCAGTGGTATTGTGAATACCTTGCACATTTGTAAATGGTTGGTTGAATGTCGTAATTATGCATTGCGAAAGGAAGAAAATGATTTAAACCTACGGTTAAACCTACGGTAAACTTTGTTTGGTCGAACATTGTTGAACATGAGTTAAGAGCTATGTACTGTGTGCAAGTACTCGGGCAGATTGTCGGGCTCTCCGCTAAAGGGCTGTTTGATCTGGCAAAGTTTAAGCTCCCCTTGTCACAGATACTTCGATACAGAGGTAAAAATGGCTTCATACTATTCGTCGTTTGATATTCGGTATACGACTTGGTGTAGTCTATTAAATAGGTAAATTTGATTCAACTCGTAGGTCTTCTCGAATTTCACAGTAAAAACCCAAATCTTTTGACTCTTGTCCTTACGTTAAAATGGTTTAGAATTCCATGTTTTAAATCCATTATATTTAACCATCCAGATTGCTAAATCAATCTCAAACGGTGACAAACATAAGTATAGAAAAATTATAAACGAATACATTTAAAGAGTATTGTAATAACACGAGTATACCATTTAAACTAGAATAGATCTAGCATTTGACGACCTCCGTGGTCGAGTGGCGTATGCACCGGTTTCAAGGTGTCGCTAGCTCTGAGGTCCCGGGTTCGATCCCCGGTCGGGTCAATGTAAAATTTCACATTTCTACAATGTCTCGGGTCTGGGTGTTTGTGGTACCTTCGTTGTATCTGAATTCCATAACACAAGTGCTTTAGCAACTTACTTTGGGTTCAGAACAATGTATGCGATGTTGTCCGCATTTATTTTATTTATTTATTTTCATGTGACTTTTAAACATTTCATAGCAAAAAATGTATCTCACTGCCAACGAGATATTTGTAATACTGTAAGGCACTAAGAACAATAGTCTTTAAAGATTCTTATAAAGAAATATGTGAAGAAATCACTAAGAAAATATTTGTATCCGGTATATGAGTAATCCAAGTGAGTGTTTGTATTTACAAATAGAAGCTTTTCAGATATTGAACGTATATCAGTGTATGTAAAGCGTAAATATTGTATTCCCTACAGATCAGGCACAGAAATAGCGAAAGTAAAGAGAATCTATGTAGATAATAATATAGAGCCAAATATCAGATAAAAGAAGAAAATAAATTTATAATAATTAAAACAATATGTAAGAAAGTGTCGTAACTTTGACATATCTTTAATCTCACTAATTAGAGATAATCAAATCAAAATCAAATTCCATTTATTCAAGGTAAGCAGTAAAGTAACACTTTTTGAACATCAAAGAATGATTTCATATAGACAGCACTTCGTATCGCCCACCCTTCACCACTTCCTAAGTGCTCTGTCTGTAAAAAGAAAGGGTGTAACAAACTCTACAGCATAGCTACTTTTTTACAATAATGTACAAAAATTAAACTTACTAAAATTTAAATAATTTGTGTGTGCGATGGCAGTGAGACGAAAATTGCAACTGTACCTACAGAAAATCATTGTGTGTGCAAAAATGAGGTGAATAAAGTAAACCAAAAAAATAAATTACTGGAATTTACAGGTAAAGTCTCGTAGTATCTTTCTTTCAGAGTCTAAAAAGTTTTTACCAACACATTTAGAGGTTTCATAGACTCTTTCCGTGATCCGAATATTTAACCTAGGCACAGTTTCGATGCAAGTATTTACGAATTTTCCGTAAAAGATTACTTGTCACCCACAATCATACAATTGATTTCGCACAATTTTTCATTTCTTAAAATAAAATTTCTCTATCTCTATAAACTGAAAGAAGGAAAAATAGAAAACAATGAAGAAATCGATTTGATAGGTCCCGACATTGCTAGCACACTACATGTCAATTAACAAGCGCAATGATACACCCGACCACTGCGTCTTAAGTGCCCTGTCTTTGTGAAGAAACGGTGCAACAACTCCACAACAGCACAGATTTTCTCATTTAATAAAATGAAGTGAACTTCTTCTCGTAAACAATAACATATCAGGGTAAATATTTCAGGACAGGTTACCGAGTGGAAATTTGCAGAAACCGTGATGTGATAACACTGAATAGCGGGCATGAACCCAGACAAGCAAATGCACAACGAAAGTTATGAACAGTAAGACATGTGGACAGGACGACGTAAACTGTATTGGTGTGCATATGAGGTAGCGAAACTTGCTTGATATTGCTCCAAAATCAATAACTAACTACCTTGCGCAACTTAAAAAAAAACAAATATAAGGCGAATTCTCGCGAAACTCAAAGAACTTAACTTAAATCAATAGTATGTCAACTGCTTGTTGCTAATATAAAATCAACTCTTTGTCGCAACTTCAAACCCCAAATGAGACAAAAAATTACTGATGAGTTCGAGATATGTACTTTTCAAGTGTTTTTTACAATTCTTATTGTAATCATGCGCCTTGAATTAATACCCCACCACGTACTCTCGCTAGGTTACATCTAAAGTTATTCAGCTAAAAACATACATATTTAACACAGAATTAACTCCAATATCACCAAGTTCACATAAAATTTATTTAAGTAGCACTTTCTAAGCGATGTAGTACCTTGTCTTTCCCATTACTCTTCGTGTTATTGACGATAATTGACAAAATTTCAAAATGAATTTTGGGTTGACCAATTTGCGTTTGAAACTTTAAATTGGATTTGTTGGGGAGTGCAAGTCACGGGTGTCATTACCCCTCATAACAGTGAGCTCTCCATAATTTATGCCTATCTATCTATGTTTTTATTTACATCCTCGAGGGTGTTTGAGTATGTATGCCTGCGAATCTTAGGCTATGCATGTTAATAGGATATCCTGTTCTCAGTGCCAGTGGTCGAATCAGTGCTAAGCCCAAATCTAGTATTTGCATAGTGCAAGGAAATGTATATTGTGTAATGGTATGTTCATGTGGTATACAAAGACATTTGTGTGTGCAACGCTTGTGTTTTGCCAAGGTTTTGTTTAATTGCATTCTGGTTAGCTTTGTGTGGATTTGAATTCTGTTAACTGCGACTAAAATAATGGGTGCAACACACAAAAACAACTGGAATTATTTGCTTTCCTTGTTATTTTATTTGTCAAAGGATTTTGCGACATCAGTTCTAGGTGATAGAGGTGACGCAAGGAACTTTAATAATATATTCTATGTTTTACTGGTTTTCAATCTCTTGTCTATATAATCCCTCCGCACGCTGCCTAATACAACTTGAAGTCGTGTCCGGAATAAGCGTTGCGGATTAAAAGTGTATCTAGATACAATATGTGTAAGGCACTGACGGATTTACCGTCCAATTGTCTGAAGACGAAATTGTCTGAGAAGAGTTACAAAATTATTCGGAAAATGTGATTGGATGTTGAAGATGCACATAATATTCAGATTTCAAATAATTATTTTCTTTTTGCATTATGGACCATGATGTGGGTGTTTGTTCAGGATACCAATTTTCGTCTTTTAAAGTCCACTTTGTTACAAGAATCATAACAGTTTGAATGGGTTAGCTTCATTTTGCTTAACCATGTTGAGTAACAGTATTTTATAGGTTTATACAAAAATATATTCATGTAACACTCTTACGAATGGTACATTGCTCACTTTCCAAAGCATTTCCTTATAATATAGCATTCGTGAGCATGCTCGGCTTTTACCTGTAACGTTTCTTTGTACATTGCATTCACTTTTATTGAAATATCCGAAAGCACAGCGCATATTCTGCGCTCGTGCAAATGACGAAATGTTACGCAAATACGCTCGTTGGTTCGTTCAATTAGTTAATACGCTCGACGTTCGGTTCATGAAATTATGATACACCAGAACATTATGGGGAGAGGCTCGTTGTTTTAAGGCCGATTTATATTAGACGAGAATTTGATGGAAAGGGATTATAATGCCAGTTCTGTTCCCTCTACGTATAAATTATATTAGTGTAAATGGAACTGAACATTAGTTCTTTCAATATCCGCACTGACTCTATATTGTATTTTAAGATAGGTGAAAACGAGAAAACTAGTTCTATTTTTTAGAAGTAGATCAAGAGAGTATGCTCTTATTCAAGTTCTTTTTGTATCTCTTTCTTAAAGCTTCTATTTTTGTGACACCCAAATTCCTGACTATATTCAAAAACACGAATAAACGAATACCTGCAAAGGTTTCGAAACGTCGGGAACTAAAATCTAAAATTAAACCGCGATAAAATCCGTAAAATTAGCTTCATTTCAATGTCTAACATTCGCGTAAACCTAAGAAACCACCACGAATAAGTTTCCAAAGGTGTAATTACAAAGGTGTTGGATCAAACTGGAGGCAAAAATAACTTATTTTAATTCAGTATGATCTTGAAAAGTTTAACCTAAGTTCAACCAAGTGACCTCACCGCTAACGCTATAAGCCGGACCGTCAAAGACAAAAGAATTAAGTAATGATCGTCTCAGCTAAAATTCCATTTTAATTTAACAAAAAGAGGTCACGCTTCGCAAAACTTTTTGGAAGTGAAATTATTTGTTGTGGCTTACGGTATTAAAGCAAAAGTAATCATTTTAATTTAAATGAGGGCCATTCAGATGACATTAATTTTATTATTATTAACGGAAAATCTACGGTGACGACGGAAAATTAACTGGTGAGTCACTAATAAACCTGTTTTTTTTATTTTAATGGTGTAACTTTATATCATTAATTGATTATGCGGTTTAAAATGAAGTGCATAAATATTTATTAAGTCATCGTTGATGGCAAGTGACGTCGATTTTAATTAGGTGAATTCGTCATTGTATAATAAGCTTTTGCCGATACTAAAAAGATTATTTTTTAAAGTGGCAAAATGGAGTTCAAGCTTTCAAGTGCAAGCCTTTTTTAATATGGTTAAAACGGTCAACGACAAAAAGATGATATTGGCTTCTTTAAATAGTTATGGTAATTATTTTAGTAATCAAATAAATTAAAAGAAATTAGTATTTATTTTCTGTGTTTCTGAAGGAACTTTAAATTGTGGGTTCCGACGATGACGACCAGTCTAAGTGGTATCGTGTTGCCCAGGTAACTCAGTTGACTAGGACAGATAGGCAGGCGCTCCTTGTAAAATATTGGTACTTGGTTGCATCCGGCTCGACTGGAAGCCGACCCTAACATAGTTGGAAAAAGGCAAGGACGATGATGAGGAAATTAGTAATTATTTTTCTTTTCAAAATCTAGACAGGCTGTAGCGTGTCAAGCTAAGTTCAAGTAAAAGTACTGACCAGCAGCGCCGTGTCTAATATTATCCAGTAAATGTTCTTTGAACAAAGACTTTTAATAATATGAAACCGAAAACTTTTTCGATACTGAAACACCTCTGTACATTCTTTTTTCAATTTGTTTGCACAAGATTTAACTTTTTTGTTTGCGCACCTGAAAAGGGTCCTTTGTAAACAAGGGATTTAAAAACGAATACAGTTATGAGAAGAAGGAATCGTGGTCATGGTCAGTTTTCTTCTCAATAAACAAAAAATGTACCGTAGATAAGTAGATAATTCTTGATAAAGAGTTCTTTATAAAAATCCTCCCCCCAATAATTGTGTCTTAGAAGTTTTAACTAAATTCTTGTTTTTCTAGTATAATTAGTATTTTCTTATTCATTCGATTTGAAACAAAAAATCTCCAAACTAGCTGAAATGTTTAATGGGACCAAATGATAGTTATAGATGTACATATATGACACGTAGGTATCGAAGATTAAAAAAAAATTGTCATCAAATCTGTTCATCCAGTCCGAAGTTCTGATGTAGCAACAAATTAAGAACCTTCTTCATTTTAAAGTTGGTGAAACATATTTGCCTAACAATATAGTTTAAAATATCTACAGCCCAAAGTTACTGATATCATTTCTAAGAATTCAAGCTAATATAACAAGTAGTATTTAAACGTTCAACCAAATAGGCACAAAGGTCGAACACACAAAGTTATCTCTCTCTTTTTCTTCAGTCGTTTGCCTTTGAAAGTTGTCAAGAGAATCATAACGTATGTAGAATTCTAGAGATCTTATTCCCTTATACTTTCAGGCACAAAACTTGTTTGCGGTACGCATTGTTACAATTCACGTAAAGAGCGTATTCTTCGTATGGCTAAGACGTCACAATGCTGTCTCAAAGAGACTTCCACACATTTACATATTAAAAAAAAAATTGTTACTGGAAATTGTGATAGAAATTTTTGGAACCATAAAATTAAATAAGTCACTGGGTCTCGTTGGATGCAGGTGGCAATGAACCGGTCAGCAGTGGACAGCTATAGGCTGGGATGATGATGATGATGAAAATTAAATGCTGCTATTTCAACATATTATGTTACTTGAAGCTAAAGACATCGGTGATTCAACTAATTCGTATTTGCCACTTACCTACTTTTTACCTGTGAACTTATTAACTACATTTTTAATCGTGGTTATTGTTTTTTTTTGGAAAAAGGAAACCTATTGCAATTCGCATCGTTGTTAGTTCATTTGTCTGATACCAGGTTATTAAAATTGATAGCAAAAAGAGCTTGAACATTTGGACATACTCAAGCAATGCTTGGTAAGGTTATGAATTTTATGGTTGATCAATTTTAGTCTATATTCGCGAGTCAAACTCTAAAATAGCTAGGTTTTTTTTTAAATAATACAATAATCAGTGAATATTTATTGATAATTACTAGCAGAGATTTTCTTCCAAACGTATCTTAAATTCCGCTGGTTGTGCATGAAAAGAATCTTCATAGCGGCTGGGATCATTGGCTTAATATAAATCACACCCACAAATTACTCTCTATCTGCGATCATCTATCGTAGATCTGCCGTCACTGATTCGCTCCCAAATCACTTCTAACATCCATTACTACAAATAAATCAACATTATTATTGTCGGTCAATTGTAAAGTCTACATATTTATGTCTTTATTTATTGTTTGCTCACAAACAATAGCAGTTCCACTGTTTCAATTGTTTTTGTCCCGTAAACTTCAACAGTTCATGACATTTTAATTTTATTCTTACGCGTTAGTCAAACCTTCTAAATCATAGGTATTTGGAACGAATTGACGTACTTAAATAGGCACAAGAACCTTTCTAATTTCGTATTAATCGTTCTAAATAGATCTGATATGTCTCAAATTGTGCCATAGTTCTCCAGTAGATGGCGCTTAGTCTAAGGTGGATACTGAATCCCGATCTTCCCATTGATAATTATGTCAATTGTACCATTGTGTAGAAGTACAGTGTTTACGCTTGCGAACCTGCTCTGTCTCTATGCTTCAATCAAATCAAATATTATTGGTTCCAAACGAAGGATTTGTTTCTGATATAGTTTATTAATTAATTGACCCTTCTCAATTAGGAGTATCGGAAGGTTTAGTAAAAGGGATTGTTAACGATACGACCTTCAAGTACATTTGCATTTTTAATAAAGTCCTTAAATGGTTCAATTTGATTTTATTTGCCATTTTTGACAAATTGGCATGTTTACAGCGAAGAAATGAAATAATAGGGTTGATGACTGGGTATAATAAGAAAAATTCTCAGTAGTCCCTCAGTTGGATAATTGAAAAGTAAGAGACACGTATTTTTTCCTTTTTCAGAAAAACTAGAATTGACAAAGATTAACTGCTTTAAAGTATAGGAGAGGGGGCTTGTGACGTAACGATAGAGTAAAATTTATACTCAATCGTGACGTCACGCGTAAGTTTCATTTACTGTAATTTGATCAATTTATGTTTGCGGGGCAAATTAAAAAATACGTATCCATTATTATCCAAAAAGCTACAAGATGGACACTGCAAAAAAAATTGTCGTCATCCCTATTATGCTGAGTTTTGTGAAGTATTCAAACTAAATGTATTGTGGCTACCAAAATAAAACGTATTGTATTTTATTAAATAGAAATAAAGATACCAACTTATAAATGTTACACTGTTCTGTATATGGGGAGGTTTGATCATTGATTAGCAATGTTTTTGAATAGTTTAGATAGACAAATAGATTTTAAAAAGTCAAATTGCCCGCATTGGAATCGAATAGAACATCGCATCTCGTTCATACAAACCTATGTTTAACACACTATATTCACATTAAAGTGAATAGATTTGAGAATAAAATGACTGCGTAAAACACGCTTGTCTCAAAAGATAAATAACATAGTGATGTTAGTAATATCTATTAGAAACCTTTACAGGACAGGATGTGCCAGCCTTCTCGGGCTTTGAAGCTGGATAGTAACGTGATTATCAGTATAACTAAGTTTATTGTAAATTTATTGACCAGTAGACATGCCTAGGGAGCTTAAAGAAAGATGAAATCGTGTAAGTGTGTTAACGCACAACTCAATCTCATGCGCCATTTTGCTTTCAAAATTGCTATAGTCCTACTTTTTTGGGTTGTGCCCTCTGGTTAGAATGTATGCGGTCTTCTCAACGCATTTGAAAATCACATTGTTGTGTGATATTTCTCTTTAATTTTCTTAATGTCTTAATAATAAGTCCAGTTCTTATTTTTATACTTTTTGGTCTCCAAATACATCACCAGGTTTTGGTATAAATACAAGGTATGGAATCTTTATGTTTTTTTTTAATTTTCTTTTGGCAACAGATCAAGTCCGCGTCAAATATTACTGAATTAATCTGAAAAATACCGAAAAATGCGAATCAGTGTATCTGAACATTAACTAAACTATCTATACTGATTCCAGTATGCAACATACAACGTGTAAGCGTTGCTTCTATCGTGGCTCCAGTGTAGCCGAGTTTGGGCGGCTCTCGGCGCCAACTCGAAATTAAATTACATGGAAGGACAAGACTGCGAAAAGTCGGTTAAGCAACGATTTATTTCTCCCTCATAATATCGTATTTACTTTTTATGATTTAAATTTGGTTGAAAATTTATATCGAAAATATCACCAAGTAGTTGGCTGTATTTTTGTGACCAAAAATAGGAATTCCGTCAAAAGGCTCTAAAAAAAAAATGTGCGCGTTCAGTAAAATGAAATAAAATGACAAAATCTTTTCTGTGAAATGGTCGATTCACTATTTTATCGATTTAGTTAATCGTTACGCATGTTTAGGCACGCACTTAATAAGACCTGCAAAAAAATGATCGAGTATTACATTGAAATATATATTGTTTTTGATATCGGTTTAAAAAGTTACTTTTTTACTGAAAACACTTTCAACCGGACGTGGTAACCGTCCTGTTCGAAACAGTTGGGTTTATCCAAGCGGTACCTGAAACTCAATATTAGCACAGGCCCGATATTTATTTTAGGTGTTCCGAGGCCATGCGTTTTTATTGACAATCTGGACTATATCTGTTCTAGTAAAATACTTTGTTGCAGTTGTGTATCATTTATTTTTCCACAGATTTGTGGAACGCCAATTTTATCTTCCAGTTTTTCGATGTATTTATTTTCATCAAAAAAACAATCTCATCACATATCCCATCACGTAACATTTTTAGTACTGGCCTGTCGATGTATCACTACAGAGGTTTTATTTTGTTATTTCCCAACCATAAAAAGAAGGGTCGAATATTTATTGAAATGCTCACTCATTTGCGGCTTGACGATTACAAATTCCAGTCTTTATATAAGTAGTCAACACAATTGAAAGTAGTTTTAAAGAAACATGCGAAAAACAAAACCGTCTTAAAATTCTTAGTACTTTTTCCCAAACCGTTAAAACAATAAATAGAATTTATTCGAATGCGCCTCAGAAAATCCAGTTTCAAAATTCAGCTTTATTTTTATAGACAAAAGGATTAAGAGGTCCCTCGTTGGTGAGATTGCTAACGGATAAAGTGGAAAGCTCCGGAGAACAAATGCACGTCTTCGTATTACATTATTGGTCACCAAACGGCCTCTCTCCTCTGATTAACATCTAATTTATAGCCGCATTCTGTGTACGTACGGTTGTAATCAAGATCGATTGCTCCTTTGTACGTTATGCTTATATCATACTGTAATTATGTTCATTATCATGTTACTATGTTTAAATTAGTGCGGTGCGGGCGTAATTTAAAGTTACACGCTTTTAACTTGCTAAGATATCGTTAGGGAAATATTGCAGCTCTGTTTACATAATCTGTTTGTTTATAAATTAATAATATGAAATGCTCTAGTTCTCGCCAAATGATCGAATTTATATTCATAGGAATTTGGTAACGAAACGATACATTTATGGTAGTGTTGGGTTTTGATCCTTGAAGACAATTTCGATTTTTGACCCCATGATTAAGGACTACGCTTGGGTCAGAAACTAGTCAGGCTATAAATATGGCTGAATAAACCGTTATTAAATAAATTACTTTACATTCTAGATATATAGATATACATACATATAGATAATTATACAGATATCCTGTATCTTTCCAATCAGTATTTTTCATAGAAAACTGATTTGTTGTATACTTATTAATAATACAAACTAACGGGCAAAAGTTTTTATGCTCTTAAATTACACAATTATTTAGAAATGCAACAAACGTATGTGAAGTTATTATATTGCTTTGTTTCGCAATTTGATTCAGCCGGAATAATTGAGAATCCTAGCTGGTATACTCATTTTGCATTTTAATGACCTACGGGATCATTGCTATTCATTTGTAATCTATCTTGGTTTCGTTAGTGTTCAGTTCGACTATTAGTGTTTCTCTTTAAATGTGCTCTTGTAAAAGAATTTGATACTTATTTTAAAATTTATTTGAGCAAATTTTTTATACTACGTTGTTTTATTTCATTTTTTTTTCGGATTATCCGATAGTTAAGCAGTAATACACATATAGGTAGGTATGTGTATTAAATTCTTTCGCTGCCCATACATAATCCCCTGAAACATTTTACGTTAAAAATATTTAACGAATAAGAGAAAATGGAACCCATTTTTTTTATTTCAGCTTTTTTATGTGTGAAGAAGAGCCTAGGATTAAAGGAATTTATACTTTTAATAACTTGTTTGTAAAAAGTATTGCTCAATTTTTTTGCTTTTTGTATGGTCTGTTTCATGTTGAGGATTCATTATACTAGCTGTTGGTCACGATACATGGAAAATGATCTCACTGGAAAATAAAAACGGTATAAAAATTATCCTAGTTATAAGCTATCCTTTACCAAGTTTCGTCGAAATCCGTTCAGTTAAAAATTATATGTTGAAAAAAAAAGATTGTTTCAGTAATGTCAGGGGAGTCTGATATGGTCGACAAAAAAGAGCTTGAATAACTAAACCGGTACCTGTTGCACATTACCCGCCATTTATCATTTATCGATACAAATAATGTTCAAAAGATTTATTTAAATATTTCCTTGATATTGGAATTAAAATTGAATTTTATCCGTTTAAATGTTTACTTTGAAGTGGAAAGTTTATTGAGGAAGAAATAGTAATAGTAGAGTTATAGACACAATAGGTTGTGAGATAGTGTATAGGAGAGTTTAGACTGCCTCGCGTGACTAACTTTTATAAAAGCGTTCCTAAAAGTTAATCAAATTACAATTAGGTACGAAGTAGAAACTGTTAGGAATGAAATAAAAAAAAATGGTTTCTATTTGCTCCATTAAGAATGAAGCGGATTTTTTTCTTTCTGTTTGCATTTTGCTATTTTTAAACGGCGTTTGTCGTAATCGTCGTAAGGTTTTTTTATCCTACTCTACCTATATCCCTGTTCGATAAAGTTTTAAGAGATTTAAAGTTTAAAATTTTAGAATGATGCTATGAACAACGAAACTTAATTACCAATGTCCAATATCGTGACATAAAAGTGTTTTTTTTTTCTGTTACTTTCCTTTCGTTATTGTAATAGAATTGCAAGGACCATATATAAAAGGCTCGCAATAAATAATGTAAAATTGTTACGTAAACTAAACAAAAGTGAATGCGAGCTTAGAATTCTAAAGGATCATTATTCGAAAACGACGTTGCCCGAAGTGAGGGCAATAATAATTCTTAGCTAGAAACATGGCAATACCTAATGGTGTAGGTCAACACCATCTGCCGCCTTCTGATTTATGATATCTTGGGGAAAAAACGCTCTCCACCAGGCTTGGTTCGTTTCTTGCCTTATTACAAATGACGAAAAAAGGTTTTTAGCACATTTCAGCTGAACTTAGCGACCGCGTTGACACTCAGACGTTTACTATAGCTATACGTTAGTAGCACTTAATATTTTCTTTCTGAAGAAGCGGAACAAAATATTTTTATGACATTATCTTTTTCATGAAACTATTACTTGCCTTTTATGATTTAAGTTCAAAGGACAGTTAACAAAGTCAAGGTCATAATTGTATAACAAACAGGAACAAAAAGCTTTAAAGCTTTTAAAGTATAGTTGATATTTAGTTTACTGCCACAGCGAGGAATTTATATTTTATTGTTACACTTTTCCTGACTTCAAACTTTTCAAGTCGGACTTTTTGCTACAGTTTAAGTAGTATTTATTTATTTAAGGCCTGTTCTAAGAAACGTGCAGCACTGGCTAAGAATCCTTTGAAAGATGTTCTGGTCCGTTCCATTATCCCCCAGGTGATGTTCCTTCTTGACAATTAATTCCTTTGGTAACAAAAGTAAAGGAATTAGCAACTTCATTAAAATTAGTAGTTATTAAGACGACATTTTCTTTTCTTTTAACTCTGAATGATCTCAAAGACGTGCATTAAAATTAATTATTTAAGTAGTTTATATTTTATATAACAAAGGAAATGTTAATATCTTTGTTACCAGCATTATTTTTGTAATATTTTCGTTATACAATATAAATTGTATGCCCAACGCACCTATAACCAAAGAAGTCAATACCAAAAGTGACACTGTGATAAATAAGACTAAAAAACAGTTCAGCCAAAATGAATCAACTACGGGAATCGAAAAAGGAACGTTTGTCAGCTGCAATTTCTCATCAGTGTTCTCCGGAAGGCTTTCAATCCCTCGGAGTGGATCCCTCAGCTATTATACCAATAATAATGGCATATTGGAACGAGATTTTATGAATACTAGTCCAACGATATCCCTTAGACATTTAGAACTTAACGCATTTATCAGTTCGTGATGCTTGGCTAAGCGGCAAACGATAAAGGGATGGTCAATCAATGTTGTTTACGCGTTAATTAATAATGATAGCTTAATCTTCTTGCTAAGATAATAATTTCAATTTAGAAGATAGGATTTTAACCGTATTTTAACTGTATAAACAACATGCAAAAATAAAAAGTATTGCTAAGTCTTCAGATGAATCATTTTACATTTATCATAAGAGAATATATCTATTTACTCTTTTGCTATTTTTGGGCTGAAGAGGAGAACATAAAACATTAATACATTTGCTAAAAATAAAATACCTACTTAGTTGTACGTTATTTGGTTGGAGAAGCCTGTGTGAAATAACATAATCCATACTCGAGGTTGTAACGTACTTACATAATAAAATCTAGCGTGAGCTAAAAGGTTCGGACCTAAAAGGAGTTTTATTATTTATTTATTAAGTTCTTGTATGTAGTTAGTCGTAATATATGAATGTTTGAAATCTTGGCTCAATATTAGTCTGGATAAGACTATTATTAAACTTTTTCGGCCTGGTTTTCGGTATTGTGTATTGTGCAAATTAGCTGTATATTTTCCATGAGTATCATTTGATTTAGAGTGAACTTTTACTGACTAGTAACATACGCTATGTAAGAATCACTTTTAAATATAATAATTTAATACTGGTTACGTGATTTGGTAATAAACTTGGGAAATATTATAACGAGTATTTTCTCTAGTGCTACTAGTTCAGTACACTGTTCACAGCCAGTATAGAGATTGTCTTTTTTTATTTTGTTGCCATCACATTTTTATAACTTTGAAAGGCCAAGATTTTATTTTTTATATTTATATTCAATCACCTTTTAAACGACTTCTAAAAAGGGGGTACTCAATTCTGCTGCATACGTGCTTTTTCTGAGAGAAGAAGAATGTATTTCGAAGAATTCTCGAACTGGCTGAAAAAACTTTAAATGAAAAGAAAAAACATCTTTTCTTCAATGTTACGAATCATCCGCATTTATTATTAAGCTAACTTCAGTGATTTGATACCTACTACAGGTCGATCAACTTCGGTGGACTCAGTTTTCTAATTTTGCAGTTACGTGTTTGTGTTAAGTATATTTTGTACCTGTGTAATCCAAGTCGGGATATCTATCGGCGGCTCGGATTATAAAGGTACTTCATCCTTTTATTGCGTCCCTCAATTTAAGAGCCCTCTTGTCGGGAGTGCCGTGTGTACGGAAGCTTCACGTTGAATTAGTGATAAAAAGTCACCTTTAGTACTTAAAGGGGTTTTTGGTTTCTGATTTCAGTGTTTTGAAATATGCCTTTGTTTGTTCAGCGAGGTATTGATTTTTGGAAATGCTTTAATATTTCTTCTTGATGATGACCAAGAAGTGTAGATAGTATTATATCTATTTATAAACATAGCGCACTTATGAAATTGACTTCTTCTATTGTTTGAAAGCAAGCACAGTGGGGTTAAATAGTCCTCCATTTTTTGGCAATACTGTTTTTTCTCAGCTCACGTATCCTCCTTGTCATTTAACCGGTTTTTTATTGAAATTCAATTAATTTTCTAAGATCATTGCAATTTACAATATTACAGGCATAAAAGAACTAGTTCATATATTTCGGAAAATAATTTCTGTAATTCGCATGCACTAAATCACTACTTTCAGTGTCATGGAATATGATAAACTATTTGCCACAAGCTCACTTTATTTCACGCGAGCCGGGAATGTAAAAATGAAGTTCTCGGTCGACCACTGACCGTTACTGTGTCGGGCCGCGCTTCGAAGAATGTAGACTTTAGGCAATATTTTAGTGTCCAGCTCAGCATTTTTATACATTTCGTCTTTGTCATTCCTTCAAAACTGAATCAGTTTGTACGTTTTTTGAGACGAGCGATATTTTTTTTTAAAACGACTCCCCACTAAGTTATTTTTTCCTTGTGTCGCGGGGGGATTACACAAACATACAATTCGCATGCACAAAGACACCCAGAGTCAGAAGCATTCGTGGATCACACAAATGCATGTCCTATGCGGGGGGTCGAACCCGTGACACGTTACTCAAAGTGGTTTTGGCGTGATGGCTATCCGTGCAGTCATATTATATTAAATGTTGTTAATGCAGCAAGAGTGAAACTTTTCCCAATGTTCAGTGGCTTTAAAGCTCTTTTGATTAAGTTTCCTTAAAATCCGACGCAAAAAGTGGATTTATAAGTTTGTTGTGCTGTCTATCTGCTATGGCATAATTGCTCCCGAACCGATTCAGCCATTTAAAAAGAAGGGAAGTGAAAGTTTTTCCCGGGCTTTATACATTTTTGATTAAATCCTTTATATTGCTTCCGGTCGATTTTACGACGGTTTGACAGTTTGTTTCCATAGTTAAGTATAATTAATTCGAGACTAACATCAATTGATGGTTTCGGTGATGTTTTATTTCAAAACCATAGAACATTTGACTACTGTACTCATTGAAGCACAGAAAACAATAAAATCACTGCAAAAGAAGAGGATATTGGCATCTGTCTTATCTGAGTTTTCCTTTTGTTGACCTAAGAAACTATGAAGAAATAATTGATTCTTTTTTAAGGTCCATAGAACTCCTTTTTTTATAAAACTTGCTTCTTTTAGCCAGAGACCTTAAATAAATTCATTGAGGAAATCGAGGCAATTGCCCGGCGGTGGGACAATGATGACTGATAAAATAGTAATATGTTCATTTGTTATATAGTGTCATGTTATCTTTAGTGCAGATGTAATATATTAGAATCGAGTAAATCGTTGCACTTAATAATTAATCATTCACTGGTAAATCAACTTTAGACTGTCTTTAAAATCTTATTAGTTTTGGTTGTTAATAATAGGATCAGGTATTTTCGGGTGGCTGAAATAAAACACGACTAAAATTATTTTTCAAGTACTTTATTATAGTTTATTATAACAAACATTTATGTTACATAGTCATCACATAGAGTAATTATGTTACGACAACTATATAAATACTGCTGTAATAATACCTAAATCAGTATTTAGGTTTCAAAAGGCGCACTGTTGTGTCATTCTGTATAGAAACAGATGTGATTCAAAGGTGACTAGTTTGCTTAAGCTCGCGACTATGTTTTATACGGAGGAGGCTTGTTTGTGTGAGTTTCCACTCTGTGTACCATTTCGAACTCAACTAAATCCCTGCATAATTAAGAGAGTTGTCATAATCACAGCGCTTGGTAACAGTTTATCGCCGCGAAACGTTATTACTTCACGGGTCGCTCCTATACCAGTCTGCATTACAGTGTTACACGGAGCAACCGTACTTTCTTGTAAGGAGACGTAATTTATGGATGGACACTTATTGGTGGTAATAAATTCACTCCTGCTTAAAAACATTGTTGAAACATCTCCACTGTGAGTCTTATGAGTTTCAATTTAAATCCACTTCAGTACCATACAGTATCACACAACAGATGATTACAAGAGCCTTAAAACTTACGACTAATACCTGCAAGGTGACTTGACAGATCCATTTAAATTAGACATTCGATTACATTAACGATTAACATACTGAAATATGCCTTACATCTAAACTACGTTCATGAAACGATTATGTAAATCAGTCATTTGAAGAATACTATAATATATATATATTTTACTAGAAATGGAATTTAGTGTTAAGGATGACAAATCGTAAAAAAGCTTGGTATTAACATGGAACATAAGGTGCAAATGTAGCGTTTAATGATTTGTTGAAAAGGGATTTAGCGAAGCCGCCCGGATCGTTCCAAAGTGTGTATTATAATAAAAACGGGCCGCTGTTAGCTAAAATGGTGAATCTTTTTCAATTTATTTTTAATTAAAAGCGCTTTACACCGTACCGTAGTTGAGTTCAGCCTTTCACAGACGGACGGATGTAACCGCACATTTTATTTAATTTGCTTTACAATTAATAGCGCCCATTATTTTATTAACTTTTTGAAATCATTTCAATTTGCTCGTTGACTTTTGGCACAGTATTCAATAAGATTTTAATTGTGTTTATTTAAGAGCTTTTAAGGGCTGTACGGAAAATGATAATTTTCGTAAAAGCGCTAAGTTATGTATTAGCTAATGGTATCACTAAATTATCAAAATAGCGTAAGGACGGAAGCGTAATTAATTTAAAAAGCTATACATAAAGAAAATGCTTAAATATTATATGACTAGAAAATCAAACTAGGAGACAAAGTCATGGTTTTTAAATAGAACGTCAAGTATATTTTTGATATGACTTACATCGTGCCTTTGGCGATAATTATCTTAATTTATAGGTAACAACATTTAATATTTTAATAAAAACAATTACGTAATAGGACAAGAAAACTAAGACAGACATTGGCTTTCTGAATATCTTCGGAGTCTAGATATAATCAATACATAGTTATAAATAACGTTTTCAATATGAATAAACGGATTATTCTGGCTAAAGCGACTCCGAAATCTATTGACAATTTTGATATACACAATTAATCGTGTGTAAGAGGTTTCACATTGAATTTGTTCTATTTACCTACCTAATGATAACATTATCACACAGCAACTTAACCTATGTTTATCTCTTTAGACATTTATAGGTACGTGTTTATTCTACTGTGACTTGGTATGTGATATAGACGTAGATACTTCAACTACTTTTTTTTATCCTGAACCATAGATTAGATACTCATTTTATATTTATGTTGTGCTTATAATTACTAAAGGTTTAAAATGTCAAGCTGCATTAAGCACACATTGACATAGACTAAGTATTTCCATGAACGCTGTTCACGGCAAGAATGCTAGTGATATACGAGTGCCCGACAGCGGGTACTCGTGCATTTTGACTAAAACATGTCGGATAGAATGCGGTAATGCGTCGAGCGCTAAACACGAAACATGAATCAGCCGGTCGTAATAACCACCCATCTGCAATAGCCGTATCGAATCCATGTCAACGTGTGTTCACTGGAACTGCTAAATAGCTAATCACTAATACCAGTTTCACATCAATTAATTATGTAAAAACTCCCAGAGATGCACACGGTTAAGCTGTAAACGGTAATAATACACCTAATACAAACACGGCTGCATGCGTCAGCTGTGGACCTCCACTGGAAGTTGAATATTACCTACGTGAGTATTACCTGATCTAAAATGGTTATAGGAGACAGTTTATTTCATAGTTTCATTAGAATTATAAAGATAGTATTATCAGTCCGTCTTCTCTTACATTCCGTCTGTATATCCGTTACTTTAGACCGTGGCACATTTAGTGCCAGCATAATATGAAAACAAATGCAAACGTTTGTTAGCGCTGTGCTCGCGAAACAGGATTTTCAAGAGTGGTTCACCCGCAAGCGAGAGCCCGCTGTTTGGTTTAACATTCAATGCGGTTGTTTCCCATCAACCATATTGACGCACCGTAATAGTAAGCACTATTAGGAGCGATGGCAATCAAAAACGTATCGTCGTAATTCGCAAATATTTAGTGGGTTCTGCAGTTAAATGGAGTCGTTAATTACGACGGCTCGGGCATGGCCGCGCCCTCACGGCGGTAACTTAGCCATAATTAACGTTTATCTTTATCTAACTACCTGGTATAACTTTAAGAATTACAGGATTTTAAATTATGTCACCTAATTAAAAAAGTTTTACTTACTAAACACGTAATTATAAGACCCTGATTTTCATCTACATAGTAAAACGCCAGGCTTTTTCAAAAGAAACCGAGTTTCGTAGTAACATTGAATCAAAAATGTTTAAGTATAATTTTACGTTTTATGGTGGGGACAGGGTTAATTCTTTCATCAGATGCGTTAGATAAAAATCGTTTGTTTTGCCAGAGTTTATCAAATTGTTTAGTGAACGACGTAAAATTCACTTAAACATACGACACGTTTTAATAATTTTAAAAGAAAGTAAAGAAAAATACAGACTTTTCATTCACGTAAAACCCAGTTCCTACAATTGAAGGAGAAATGGAAAAGAAAACAGTTCAGTGTCGTTCGCTCAGTAGTAACCTCCAAAACGTAATAGACGTAACAAGTGCTTGTGTAGTACAAGTTTCTTATAATTTTATTTAGATTTATTTACATCCATACTACTATAATAATATTCCCAAATCAGGGGTTTACCAAGAAGTCTCCCAAATTGTTGTTAGTTTTAGTAAATGTCGCGTTGAAGGACAGATTAGAATATCCGTATGATTGGCAATAGCCGAGTAGTCCGAGGTCGTTTTAGAATGCGGTAGTCATTTCGTATGCCGAGTTGCTTACAGCTGGTAGAGGTCGACCGAGCTGGACATCTGCTTGGAGTGGGATGGCCGACGAAGGGTCGTCGCCTCCCGGGCCGCGGATCAGACCTGCGTGAAGCTGGCGTGCAACGCCGTCTCCTCCTGTCCGATCTGGTTAGCAGGCGAGTAGTACTGCTAACAAAACAAAATAAACATCAATTCGAAAAGCAAACGAACCATGTAGTAGTTCCTAGAATAAAACTACGACGAACTGTTAAAATATTCCATTTAAAAGGATCTCATAACCATGTCATTTGCATTTTAAAACGAAAGAATTCATATCAAACAGGATCGATTGATTGGTCTGGAAACGATTAGATTTGCTGCATGAAACCCTTTTTTATTACACGACAAAGGCGTGTTACAAAAATTATACCATAGTGAACCTTTTAAAAGGAGTGTTTGCAAGAATAAATTCAAACTGATTGCAGCCTCTTGTGGGTACTACGCCATGTGCTACGAATACAGTGAGCGTAGTAATTGTAGCAAGAATTGTAGCGCGTAGGTTGTTATTATGACGTAGCGTTAAAATGAAATAGTTTAAAGTGTTGCCGTTATTAAGTTGTTTCGTTTATTCTTACGAAACTATTTAACAAAAGATGAAATTGGTGTTGAAATTATGGAATTTCAAACGTGCTGACTTCATTTGTTTCGTAGAATGGGCTGGATAGGAATAATGGGCAAACAGACAGAAAATTTTTCTATAAAAAAAACCCTTGTCCCTGACGAAAGTTAGGAATTAATTTTACTGTCATAAAATAATTTTTAATTATTTATAAACTATATACAAGTAAGTAAAGAGATTAAAAATGTCGAGACATACACTTACTCCACCGAAAGCTCCGCCGTTCCATCCAAGCCGGTCATGTTCGCGCTGCGAGGAGGCGCGGTGTGTCGGGGTCTTGCGTTCGGCACGGGAGGCCAGGCGAGCCTTAGCACGTAAAGCGGCTCTCAACGGTACATTAGCTCTGGCTGCTTCAGCTCGCCCATGCTGGCAAAATTCGATCAGAGCAACGCACAAGGCCACGAGCAGCCCTCCCACCAACACGTAGAACAGTCCCGCCACTTGGCTTAAAGTCAACTCAGTTCCTCGAGATTCCTAAAAAGAAACTCTCATTTTAATATTATCCTTATTGTTTAATTTTTTTATTTGACAATCCTCTCGTTACTTACTTTGCCCGGCACATCGCATTCCGATTTAGTAAACCACTTGCGAACCAACTTCGAAAATTCACCCTCGTCCTTGAGTGATTGCAAAGCCATATTGACGCCATCCCTATAAAATACTCACAAATATAAAACACAAATAAAATTTTAAAAGTTCGTAAAGTCGCTGCGCTTTAGCTTGGTAAATATGAACAATTTGCAAGGCTTACATCGCAAATGCTTGATTACTTATAGCACAGAATTTCGATCACGAAAGAGACCCACCGAAGTTTGGATCCTTTTGGCATGCCGACAGCAAAATCTTTGTAACCAGTGTTAGAAAGGGTCACCACCATCTCGCAAGGCTTGTTTTTAGAGGCCGATGAGCGGTCGGTCAGGAATGCAAGCCAGCCATGCTCGTCGACGGCCGAATCTTGAGGGTAAGCAATGGTCCTTGGAGCGCCAGGAACGTCCTGTTTATCAAGCACAAGTGGTGCTTTAGACTACACAGATAGTTAAGGTACTTTCAAACATTGCATAATCTGCTTTAAGGTAATGACCTACACCACACACAATGGTGTGTTGTCAAGAGATACTTGTGCTATGAGCAGAGGGCGTAATATGAGATCACCAGATATAAATTATCCCAATTTACAAATATATTACTTTGCCATCAAAAATGAGAAATTTGCAAGGAATTCAAATTAGTAAAGAATATATTCAAATTTAATTTGGTATCTCGTACTCTCTAATCTAAAAGCTTGAGAGGTTTATTTGAGCAGTGAGCAGATAGTAATGTAGTTACCTCAGGGCACGTGGCTAGTTTACTGTACGACTGGCCAGGTTCGGTAATACGCGACAGTGTGAGATATGAAGCCAGATTAGCCGTGTACGAAGATATTACTATGAGGGTGAAAAACCACCACACGGTACCCACGATCCTCCCGGAGACAGACCTGAAATGTTTTCTCATTTAGATTTTGGAATTTTCCAGTTTTGAAAATTTTACTCGATTAGGTAGATCAAAATGTATAATTTTTTGAGGCTTAAATTATCAACTGAAATTGTAGATTTATAATCAAACAAGCTGACAGTGTGTTGATTTTGAATAACTAATTATGTGTATTAACTAGTAAATGGCCAATTCCATATAAACATTTTATAATATCAACATGTTTTCAGATTTTCGTTTTAAGTATTGGAGAACATACAAATATAGCAACTTTAGATAATCAAATATTAAAATATTCAGTGACCTGGGTGTAATGTCGCTGCCTTGCTGCATAAAAGAGCCCAGAGAAAACCACATGGAATTCCAAAAGCTAAATTCGTTGACTACGGTGGTCTGAAACATTGTGTGCAAGTTTTAATAAATGTTCATTCGGTATTCACAAAAGGAGTTAGAATCTAAATTAATACGTTAATAAAACTATTTTATTAAATTACCTTGCTCGATCCTACGTCGGAATGGTCAGAGTTTTGTGAGTCGGAGAAAGATACCACGCGCCATTCGTAAGGTGAGAATCTTGACACCAGGAATAAAACCACACTCACAGCAAACAGACTACAGAGGATGGAAAGCTGAAATAAATATAATTTAACTCAGTCGGAATCCCGTTCTGCAGCTCACGGTTTTGCACGACCGTAATTTTCTTTTCATGAACTTATTAATTAATAAAATGTTGAAAAGAAAATAGAGATAATGTTTTTAGTTCGCCACAACTAAAAGATCTGTAAGTAAATATTTTTCTCTTGAATTTTATGAAGCGTGTATTCATTGAAGGTGTTTATTTAGTGCGACAGTTTAATCTGATGACGAAAGTGTAAACTAATTAACAAATAAAGTTTTCATTCGAATTTGTTCTATGTTTTTATGAAACCGTTTAGTTGTGAAGGTACTTACCCATATTTCCATTGATAATGGGTTGAGGAAACTAAATATGGCGCCTGTGCTGTTTGCGGCATTCTTATTTGGCTTAAGGTCAAAGGACAAGAAGGGTTTGCTGAAGTCGATCACTGATTCGCGCTCCAAAGTCACGGTCAGCGGTGCTATAGCTAGATCTGCTTCCTAGAAATCAAACAGTCAAAATTGGGGTTAATAAATAATAATAAACGAGAGAGTAGAAATGTACATACATATACATTAGCCCAAATTGTCTAGCAAAAATTTGCCTGCTGCTTTTTTTTCCTGTACAGTACAATTCTCCTAACCGATATTGTAATATTATCAGCATAATGATTTTGAAATATAACAGCAATTGATAATGCTTTATCAATTTTTATATCAGCAGCGAAATGTAAATTAAACATAAATAAAGGAGTGTCAAGACCCAGAAATAAATAAAGACGTGAGCTTACATATCACAGGAAAATATAGCTACCTTCGTAATAATTTTTTTCATGAATATCACGTTTGCGATAAGGGAAGACGTATAAGATTTATGTGTCGCATCTTCCTTGGAAAGGGTTAGCATTTAAATAAGTTATACCTTACACTGTTGTTTTTATGTTCTGACTTTTCAGAGCCGGTATAGATAGTTCAACTCATGTGCGTGCGATTGACAGTGACTGTTTATTACTGAAGATTTAATTTGAGTGTCAGTGACAAATAAATGAAAGTTGTTTTAGATCCAAGTCGTGGCATTTTTATAAAAAAAAAATCCAGTTATTATTAGGTATATGTTAAAGATAGCAGTAAATGTGTTTAAATTAAATTAATTTGAATTTATATAATATACAAAATTGATTTTATGAATTTTTTGAATATCATAAATGAATTAAATGAAAATAGTCAACTAATGAATTATTCAATTGCATTGAATCCTTTGAAATGTAACACCCATTTTATTTCAAATTTCAAATAAAGTTCAGAGTAAGGTCAACCAACGACTAATTTTTCAATATTTAAAGTTTAAACTATTGTTACTTTACCATAGCATATAAAACATTTGACTGCACGAAAATAAAAAATATTTTATTTAATTGATGTACCTAATTATAGCAAAGACATTTTCATAAGTATGCATAACTTTCATAAATTTATAACAACGAAACAATTCGAAGATAAGATCATATATATATCTTGGCTCACTTTGTATACAATTTGTAGTGACTGTACTTCCAAAAATGTCTCGGAATTGTTTTAAGCGGACTATAGAGAACATCGCGCGCTGTAGTCGTTCAGTCGTTATGGTACAGCGTGTACATGACCCGATAAATTGGCTCTACAGTAAACTGAGAAAACCGGTAATAACAGCTTTGGAATATCGCTATAGGAACGTCGAGGTCCACGAAGATATTTATTGGTGGGCAGCCAGATTCTGACCACCATATACGCCGGAATTCCTAAGAGACCATATCTGTGGACGCCATTAAATACCTTTCAAAAGGGTTATAGAGAAATCAATATTTTGTTTTCTAGATCAATTTGATCCAAAGTGTTTTCTAAAATTGAACTAATATTGATGGTTGTCTTCTAAGTAGATTGTTAGAAGTATTCAATCTCAATTGAAGTAAAAAAGTTTTTGGTCTTCGCCAAAATAGTTTAGTCGTTCAATTTCAATTGGAGAATTCAAAGGATAATTGATCAACATTTGAAAAAAAAACAAGGACCATGACGTGATTGAGTATGAGAGTAGTGAATAAATTAATGCATAGGTATATGATATATTCCCTTTTTTATTTACTGGTTTGAAATAGCGGTTTATGGACGTGTCATACAAAAAAGGACAAACAATCATCCATTTCATGATGTCCCCAATTGTTGACTTACGAGAAAACTGACAACTACCTATTTTTTTCCAGAATTGAAGACAAAACAATTTTGATAAAATTCTCATATTGAATTCTGTGTGGATAAAATGTGCAGGCATGCATGAAAAACGAGAGAGGATATCGAGAGGACAGGAATTCTATCCTCGAATCTAAACCATACCTATCTATAAATATAGGGGTCCGACGTTACTTGGGTCGCAGAAAGACAGTACTGAAAAATCTTTTGTCCACCGAAAATAAGCTGCGTGCCTTTAATGGCCGGGTCATGTCGGCCTTGATGTAGTCATTTGCCATACTTAAGAGGAGGATTTTGTACAATGCTGATTCGATTTCTTTTTTTGTCAAATCTGGTATTCCTTGTAAGATTGACTTAAAAACTATGAAAACCAGTATTGTGATCTTTGATTGATCTTTTTGGAATAGTATGATCTAAATCGGATTTTAATTTCGGTTTCGGGCAGGAAACCGTCGTTTCATACTTATTTGCTCAAATTATTCATGCAGTTTCAAAATTCTATTGTTTGGAGTTGAAAGTTGAAACTGCTTTAAAGAAGACAATATGTAGATTTTGATAACAATTTCAAAATTAAAATGAAGACCGTACAAAAATAATAATTTTCTGTTCTTCAAGTACATTATGTAGGTTACGTGGTTACGTAGTAATATTAAGTTAACTTCTACATCTTACCTTTCTCACAAGTTCTCCGACCATTCCATCCCAGCCACTTACTATTTTAGGGTTCTCGTTTCCATACTTTCCATCTCTGACAAGTCTCAGTTCATCTGTTAAAATGTTTAAAAAATTATTGTTACTTAACTTCATAGTGGATAGCTAGAATTTAATTAGTTATAGTGTCGCTTTTTTAAAAGAGCACTTTAAACGGTAACCTCAATTATGATTGGAAGCGTTAAATTCCAGTTGATTGGACATTGGTTTCAAAACAGAACTAGTAAAATACGAATTCCACGTTCCCGGCTCACTTACATTTGATTTCCAACTTATCGGATATCATTCTGGTGAGGTCTGCGCAAAATCCCCTGTATGGTTCGTTAGTCCTGAATTCGGGATTGTCAGGAGTGTTGCGCATTATATACGGCGGCTCCTCGATGGTGGTCACAATGTAAGTTTTATTGCGGTCATAGGTGCCCGGTGCGGCGAGCGGCGCCAGCTTGGGGACGACGGGGGTGAGCCCAGTGTTGTCGTTCCAAGTCGCTACCTGTTTGTTTAGGACAGAAAATCTTCAGCTACTAAGTCTATTTGTCTAAAAGTGGACGTAGGTCAAATATTCTTACTTTAAACATGCAAATCCGACGATTTTTTGTGAGATATCCCAAAAAAAGTAAGTAGACCGTTTTTTTGGGATTCTTAAAGTATTTCTTAAAGAATAACAACGATCGTAAGAAACAACACAACAATTTGCAACTGTCAATTGAAAGTCTCTTTACTCACAGTCCATAAACAAAATACCTACTTAAAGTTCGGAAAATGCGCGACCAACAAATTTATTTATGAGTTTCATAAACAACTCTAGTTAAATAAGTGATATACCCACCAAGTTCGGAAGTTGTATTTTTTATCGGATCTTAGGCGCTTTCATAACAAAAGTTATATCTGGCCATTAATATCGGTTGTTATTTTTGTCGCGGCTAATAGATTTCTTTACTGTTTTATCTTACCTTTATGAGATCACCGTCGACGGTTAACTCCATAACTTGCAGGCTGAAGTTCTTGCGAAGTCCTTCTTCATTGAACCTTATATTGCCCGTCAACCCGTCAATCTCCGTCTAAAACAATTAGAGGAACTCTTGTCTGTTTATTTAATATCTTTAATTCCTCAATCGTTATGATAAACTGATCGCCGCTTAGCTAAAGTTTAGGAAGCGTTAGTAAAAAAATGCAAAACGGAAGGGTTCTCATATTTCCCGTGTGAATCGGGGCAGTTAGCAAGTGCGAGGGTTAATTACACGTCACCCAACGAAACCTAATTAATCGTCAGAGCCTCGAAACCGTCGCTCCCGCCCACTGCGCGCACCCGATATAAAAGACGGGACGCGTATTCAGCACCTGTGTTCTTGTAATTCCGCTCAATTTAAATTTGGTGCCAACATTATTACGTGCTCGAGCTAACACAATGGAACTCATAGTCATTAGAGATAACATGAAACGTAAAAGATGTTGCGTCAACCAACGATTTTGACGCAGGCTAAGTATTGTACGTAAGCGTCGTATATGGCGAGGCTCCCGCCACACGTTCGACTTGAAGGAATAAAACTACACTCCTAGCTTAGAGTAATGTATACATTCAAACGCTGCAACTTGAGTCGTCCTCACACAATTTATGCTTTCAAACGGAGGGGACATTCGTATTTAAGTGAAATGTCGTTCTACTTGAGTTCTTCCTTTTGCTCACTTTTTTCGTTCAATCTGAATAGATCAACAGTTTTATCGGTGGTATGAATTATGCCGAATATTAGGATAAGTTTTTGCTAGTATTTCCAAGAAAAATATTTTTTAATTGAAATTGCGGTACAAATAAATTTAGTAGATTAACAGGTTTACGTGGTCCACTCAAGAAGATTTATTTAATAATGCAGAATTAATGCACTCAACGACTCAGTTGCGCATGACGACGTGAATTTGTTAAGAGCTTCCGCCATTAGAGCGTCGTGAGTATTATTAGCATATACTTTACGCCACTAATGTGATTGTACGCATTTTACATATCAACAATAACGCCACCTACTTTGTACCCAACGCGCATGAATAACGAAACATTCGCTCGCAATCGTAATTGAATGTATGAATTGGCATCAATCATTCGCATGGGCAATGGGGAATTTAAAATGACTCCAGAGAATAGAGGTTTGTTACACTGACAAAAATTACATGGAAACGTTGCTATGCAAATGTGAAGTATGTTCGAGGACGGCTGTGAAGGATAACGTTAGCTGAACACAACACGAGAGGCGTCGTGTTTCATAATGTGTCAAAGTGCGGAGTGTACACCGCTATCATAAAGAGAGTCTCTAGTTTACGTACCTTTTTAATCATCCTAGATATCTTGTCGCCGTGCTCGTAAGGTGTTAGTTTGCCTTTAGGATTGCAGTCCATAATTCTGGTGTTGTTAAGGTTAGCGTTGCGTCTGATGGTGGAGCGTAATATATCGGGCTTTTTGCGCAGCAAACGAAGTATGGCGTCAATTAGTACCTGGACAGCGTCGTACATCAGAGCTGCCTGCGCCTGTTCGCAAGAAAAAATATTTTAAAATCGATTCTTAATTCAATAATTCTGTAATAAACAGCAAACTAAATACTGCATCAGTTATTTTATTTTACGTGTGACCAGGTTGAATTCAAATGTTTAACATTTGATGCACAATTGCGCATCGATGACAAAGACGTTTCCTAATGATATAATTAGGCTTCGAGCAATATTATGTAAAATCATGCACGCGGAACAATTGACAGTGCACAAAGCATTCTAATATTCACGGTAATTGACACTGTCATGAATTATACATACATACCTACATATTTGAAGTCAAACGAATAAATGTATAGAAATTTAAAGTGGTGTATAAATTGAAATTAATTTAATGTTTCTATTTTTAGGGTGGGGTTAAAAGACTGGCCAGATATGTTCCGATTTCTATGTTTACCTAAAACCTTTTTTGTGTTCAAAAAGCTCTAGTAATTCTAGAAAAAAGAAAACATGATAGTCATCATTGAGTGCTGTCAGCGTAAATTTTTAAGATTCTGGTTTTTGCGATCTAGTTTGTATAATTTTTTAACCTTTTGCGGAAAAGAAACACTTCTTCTTACTGTTTTTCAAAGTGGAAATACGGAAAATAAAAATAAATCTAATAAAAGGCACTTAAGATGTACACTTCGTTACTAAGAACTTAGTTTATTAAAATGATTAAATACTTTAAGCGAGCTGAAAGGTCTTATTTGAGTACAAAATTAAGTAAACACAATTTAAATTCATATTTATAAAATCTATGGAGTAGAAATAATTTCTACGAATTAGGATAAAGCCATCTATTTCGGCAGAACGTTCCCAAACAAAATGTTTTTATTAAAAACGAAAGATTTAACAAGTTCGCCAACTGAATGTATAATTAGAAATTCATTATTTGTAAGTGCTGAAGTGGAAAATTGTTGGTTCTCTTAACGATTAAATATTTCTAGCACGTAATGCGATATTCACCCGAGTCGTTCGTGTGACCTCTCATTAAACGACAAGACGCATTGATGAATGCCAAGTATTTATACCCCATATGACAAACGTATACTCGTACATACATCATGACCTAAGAATTGTTTGATCCTAGCCGTACCCTATTTCACTCGCCCTGAGTTCTCAAAGAACGTGATGTCTCAAGAAATTTATAGATTTAACTATATATTTCTTGAGACGTATCATTTCAAATACAAAGAGTTTGGTAGTCGACGGATAGTTGTAAAGATAACTGAGTCGTTATTATTAGTTGCTCATTAGTAGTGTGAAGTTTGCTATCATAGACCGCAGATAACATTTCTCTAAAAAAAAAAAAAACGTTTTTCCGTCTGACAAATTATTTTAGACTTAAATGAGGATTTGTAAAACCACCCTTAAGTATAGAAAAGATAAAAATATAATAAGTACCTTGGCCACTCTCCATTTTACAAAAGGAAATTGTAAGTAAACATGAATTCAGAAAATTCATTTTTATGTTCAACGAAGATTTGTGTCCGAGGAATTTAAAGAGGGTCTGAGTCCCAAATGGATGAAATCGTATTTCAATTCGTTATAAAATAATAGAGCAATAGTATTTTTAATTAAGTTATATGATTCTGCAGTTAGGTTGCATCAAATAACGCAGATAACCTTGTTGACGTGCGCGTAGTTCAATTACACATGATCCTTCAATAGATAGTCTATCGTTAATTTTCCCCTCCCAACAAAGATAATGATAATTTTCTGATTTGGAAACCAGTTGAATAGAATGATTATTTGACAATAAGCAGCTGCTCAATATCGAAATTTATATACTTCACAAAAGTCGTGATACTTTCAGATATGATATTACAATAATATTAACACATATTTAATCTTCAATTCTCCTTTTTGGACATAGATATTCCAATTTTGGATTACAAAACAAAAACATTAATAATCTTACCGAGATAGAATCTCTCCTCCAAACGTCAATGAAATCGCGTACCACCTTTCGTGACCAGTCCAATACGCGGAAGCCAGTTATATTTATAGCTCCAAATTCCGTCACTTCTTTCTCCCAACGATCATCCATGACCTAGAAAACAAATAGGTTTTAATAAACTCTTCAAAACTAAAAACAAAGACATTTTGTTACGAATGAAATGTATTTTTAGCTATCACCTGATTTTATCTAATCAGTAGGTGAAACGCTAATTAGTATTTATACCTCGGCCTGAACTTACTTTGTAATATTGTTTTTGTTTTTAATGTATATGGGTGCTATTGTATACGTGTTTTTATAAGTTGATGGTTGATAATCTATTCTCACCAGAACAAAACAACCTTATTTGTTTTGTACATAAAATGTGAATAAAATGTAACAATAGCCACAGTCGTACTTATGTGCACAATATGCAAGTAACTCGAAGAACACAGAATCGTAATAAAATTTTCAGTTAAGTAGATTAAGTTAGTTCTAAGTAACGCTCAAAGTACCGTTAATGACATTGACACTCCGCATATTGTTACACAAACTTGCAAAGTCGGGATCTTGAAATTCCGCAATTAGCTTTCTAACAAGGAGCGGGGGGATTACTTACCAGTCCGCTTAAGAAATAATGGTAGTTCCGTCGGCCCAAGTGCACATCACGTACGTGCAAAATTAGCGCTGCCTTTGCCAGTTGTGTGGCTGAGTCGAGAACGACGTATTTGTTGCTCCATCGATCTAATTTTTCGATTGCTTTTAGATAGGCGACTACTTCGGTTTCGTTTGATACGCGTTTGACGTGTGATATGCGGAACGTTGCCTTTCCGGGTTGAAGGGTCTGGTAGAGCTGTTGTAGACGCAGAAGACCTAAGGTAGGACAAACGTTTTGTAAGGATTAGTGTTGTAGGAAGAGTTGTTAAAATATTTCATGTTTATTTTTTCTTGTAAGTTGTAGTTGTAAGTTGAGACTTATTATATTGGATAAGATTAAAATCTAGCATTGTTCCAATGAAAGAAAGGCAGAAAAAATCTAAAACTATGGTCACACAATAATACTCAAACATCTTTAAAAACTGTAGTTTTCATATGTCATAAATTTTTTTTAAAGCCTGGGTTTATTTTGCAGAAGATAGTTTGATTACTGGCCACTAAGAATAATTGGCTCACTACTTGACTTCCACTACTCATTTAATTTTCTTAAAGACCCTTACAAATTCAGTGCTAGCTTCATTAAATAAACGAATGTGTTTAAGAAGAATTCGATTTACAGATTAACTTAGCTTTCACTTGATGGGTTCACAAATCAGTTTGAGTTAATCTTTCCTCAACATTCGTAAGATCTTCTTAAGCAGCTTTTTGATCGTGAGTACAGACAACGTTGAGTGTTCACATCAAAATATGAAACACTACAGAAATTTGACTAAAGTTAATTATATAGTAAATCGGGTTGTTATTACTTAAATTAATGTAGTTTTTAAGGTTTCCATGTATGTTAAAGTGTGTTTTTTTTTAAAGTCCATACTATTACCGAGTTTAGCAGAGTTTGAAGTAAAAATCTTTATTTTATACTTTAATTTTCGGGTTGTTTGGGCCGCATTGCGTATTATTAATATGAAAACTTTTTAGTTGGGTAACTTGTCCGATAAACACTTTCTATTTCTTCTAGGGTGAAAGAAGTTCGAGTTTCAAGTCAATTAAAAATAGATCCATACCAATTTCATGAAGAGGTATGGGTTGAGTTTTGTTTTTATTTGTTCGAAATGTGAAACGACTCGAATTGTTCCTCTTTTTATAGTTCTGAAAACGTACCGCGATATATTTATAGTAACTATAGTGAAACTCAAATCAGTATTATGATGCAACGGTTTACTCACGCCTATTTATCGGCATTGCCCGACTAGTTTCACGGGGGTCACTAGTCGACTCGCTACTCCGCCGCGCAACTCAATTAACATTTAATAGTCCACGATATGTTATATTGAAGTAAAATAAAATTCTTAAATATGTTTTTACATACTTATATAAATAAGATATTCGTTGTACATCACAATATACAATATGATAATGTTAACAATAAATTGTGTTTATACAACAAATATAGAGGTCGGATATAGTACCTTAATTCCATAGGACAACAGTTTCCCGTAACATCTGAGTAAACCAACACGTGTTGAAACTTAACTGTCCGGCTCATTGAATCTCATAACTATAACTACAGGTATAAGGTAACTATCACAGAACTGTAACGTAGCAACCAAACTCTGTTATTGCATTGCTTGATGAGAACTGGATACCAATTTCCCTTTACAAACATCGACAGTGTATCCATGTCATCGCTTCAGGACTAGGGTTAAAAGAACTACAAACGATATTGCCGTATCGTAGTTGCGCGAATATTTTTAAGGCTACAAAAATTATGTAAGAGCGAATTTGGTCAGTATTCAAAAAAAAAACAATTGATTAGAAAAAAAATGATAATTGCGTATTATTATAAATCTTTAACTATTTCTTTTTATAAGCTGATTTTGATTTTCATTGTTTAAAACACTATTTTGATTTTAATTTGGCTTCCTCAAAATATAACAGTTTCAGTTCTGTTGAAGAGGCTTAAATAAAATTCTCTTGATTGATTCCTGACTAGATGTATTAAGTTTATGGCTATTGATCTTTATTAAATCGATTAAAATCTAGCTTTTCCCGAAAAACTGGGATATTTTTGAGGCTTATAATTTGAATTTCTCCTAGTATGAAATACTCATTAATTTAAATATGGCTAAGGAAAACACAACATAACGGCAAATGTATTGATTATTTATTTAATTGACAAAAGAACGTTCAAATTTCTATTGTTCAAGTTTAAGTACGCTAAAGTTCAACTATTAACGATAGGACGCTTATTTCTTCTTCAGAGTTATTTTTTAATTTAAACAACTCCAGAATCTTATTTATTCGGCAAATTTCTATAATCGAGCTCACTGAACAAGTTGATACATTGTTCATTGTTTAGTTTCAATTCAATTTACGTTTAAAGAAAAACAATATGTTGTTTGGTATCGCGGTCTAAGTCAACTATTGGGACCAAGGTATTTAATACCGCTCTAGGCTATGCATAAGCTATTTTATTAAAAAAATACTTCAGTCTCCTGCTTCAGGCACCAAAGGTACTTGCGGTAGCAATACCTTTTAACATCGCATATTACAATATGAAAATACCAATACCGAGTCACAAAGAGAGTATTACGCTGATAAGATTTTATAATTCTCTCATTTATTGCATTCCATGAGGAAGCAATAAAAGTATTAATTCAATAAGCTTTATATAAAAAGCAGCCACAGAGGCACTCAAAGAGTAATGAATGGTAAAAATACATGTTTGAAATAGTTTATTTAGTTACAGTGTTACTAAAAACCTGAAATACTTAGTATGAAAAAACTCCTAGAAAATCAAACCTGTCCCCGAACAGGCATTTCATAAAAGACACAAGCGGCATTTATTTCGATCAAAATGTCAATGCGAGATGATGATGAATGTTACACACCATTCATCACAACGAGGGATTCATTATGCATCTCAGACTGGCGCTTTTGTCATAATTTAAGAGTAATATCCGCGAAAAGATTGAAGCGGTGACGAAGACGCTGGCAGAAGAGGGTTGACGTGTGGGTAATGAAGGCGTTATCGTTGAATTTGTTCAGTCTCGGCCAGCCCCGAGTGCCCCCGAGCGATGCCTCATTGCAATTTCATATCGCGTCACACCGCTTCTATTCTATTTAACACTTGTAACTTACACTCGTTTAACTCGCGTCAGCTGTGCTTAATTAGACACATAATTACTACACCTGAATACGTAATACCATCACAGGATTGTTGCTTTGGAATGTTTGATTAATGTCAAACACAAATTGTACGATTTGATATCGTCCTTAAAACCAAAATGTTCTTATTTATCATCAGTATATAGGGTATTTTCTTATGTTCTCAGTAGAAAAAAACTTTGAATACCTTATTGTTCCGCTTGCAAATATATTTAGTTTTGAGAAAACAACGACCGTTCCAGAACCTTTTTTGCGAATTCAGAAATTCAATGCTATTAAGTATCTACGTCTTTTTCACTAAATTTACACAGTAGAATAAAATTCCAAATAATTATTCAAAATTACAAAGATAAAGGGATTCGATTGTTATTTGTTTAGTGTAATAAAAAACACCAGGTAAAACATTTACCATGGTCACAAGCTTTGTTACTCAAAACCTTATGATTGCCAAAATATGAGATAGCGTCCCGTGCATAAAAAATCGGTCATAAATTTCTCCAGGAACCCCATGGAAAGGGAAACCGTTGAATATGTCGGCGGAAAGTCAATTCATTTTTATTGTCATCTTGCCTCTGTTGGTGAAAATGAAAAACAGAAGATACTTTGTTGTCATAATAAACAAGACCAGTTTACTCATTGGCATATTTTTGTAGTAGCAATAGCTTTCATCTTTAACGATTTTGTTAATTGTATAAGAGTATTTTTAAAAACATTTATAGAAACAAAACTTTAGTGACAATATGAATTTCAACGTTTATTCAATTAAAAATGACCAAGAATAAAGTCGAAAGTTTCTCGAAGAGCAACCTCGTCGTAAATCCTTCAACATTTAAGAAAAACCTACATTCATTTAGAACCATGTAAAGTCTTAAGTTGTTTGGAGTCAGACGGGTGGACTTGGGGCATTCGCGTTCATCGCGAACTGCACTAACTTTAGAAACGTCTTTTTGCAGCATCTGCCGAATTCGAATCCGAAAGTTTTTCTTTATCTTTAAATGTCTAACTCGGTAACGACTCGGGCTTATCTCCAGAACTCGGAAAGGTTCTATAGAAGATTTTATAGGCTATCCAACTAGCGAATAATGGACATTATTCAATTTGAAATTTGTGTGAAGCAGTGAATTTGCCTTTCGCTTTGTTAAAGAACCTAATATAACAGTATAGCACCTCATAAAATACAAAATCTAAAAATATCTGCGTGAAACTAACAGTTAGTTAACAAGCTCATTATTTTCTAAAGTTGTGGGCAGAAACATTCTCTTTTCGCATAGGTTTTAAGGATTTGTAAACTCGTCTTGAAGTACCTTAATGACCCATTTCGCCTTGTTAAAACTTAGCCTTAATAGAAAACGATAAACTGGGACGCTGTATAATCTGACCCTTAAGCTTCGTTGTGTATAGAATTTAATTCAAATCAAGGATAAATAATGTCAAGATCATTTTTTTAGTTTTCATCTTCATTCTTTGGTAATGCGAAAATTAACGGTACTCAAATTATCATTTCTTAAAGGTTATAGTATCTTAGCCTCTTAAAATGAAATTAAAGTATAATGTGTACAGTATTATGTGAGCAGACTTTAAGAATTCGCATTCTTTGTAGAGTGGAGGCAAGGCTTAAAATACATAACTTAAAGACATTCTAAAGTCCCTTCGACATTTCGTTCACGTAGGAAAATTGGAAAATAGTGATAAATTGCGTTGACCCTAATTTAAGAAAAACCTTAAGCAAGTAATCCGTTTCTTTTTGTAAAGAAAATTATCTACAGCAACGAGTTCGGGGGATGGCGGGCCAGGCGGAATTCCGGCGAAGTCGCTCGTTGGACGTGATTCGTCTCTAGACATGATTACGTCTTTTCTTATATTGTGCGAGATGAATGGAATCCCGTTGCTGGCCAAGAAGTCAATTGCTCACAGTTCGTGAATCGTGACTCAAAGATGAAACGCCTCGCTGTCACTCCTTAGTTAGAGACACCCATTTAAAATAAACTTGATCCGGAAAACAATCGATGCCTGTAACCGTTTTTATTTTTTATGTCATTCTTGTCACAAAAGACACACGACGCGTCATATCCATCAAATTACGAATCGTTTAGGTAACAAACTACTGTGTGGAGTCCTGGACACTACTGTTGTATTAAAATAATTGTATTTCATGAACGTTAATGTTAGTCCCAGTGCGATCCTCGACTAGAATTGTGTCGAAATAGGAAACTTAATAACTAACCGTAAGTAACTACGCATGTCCATATAACTATTTTCTTTTGTAATTCTATGCTTCATGGCGTCTTTGTGACACAATAAAACAAGTGAATATTAAATCTATTGTGTAAAGCAATCTCAATAATTTGATAAAAGTACCAATTTTATGACGAAATATGAATGAATGTAACTCACACGTGGGAATATCGAGAATCAATGTTTAGTATTCATCGGAACGCTCTTTTAGTTATTTACTCGGCATACATTCAGTTTTTACAATTTTATGTTGCATTTTTAATAATTCCAAATGTAGCGGAAATCCTTCGAATACTTGCTAAGTCAAATATGAAATGGTCAAATGCGATGGATAGACTCGCGACACAGTATGAATAGGCCAAGATACATACTTTTGTGAAATCTGTCGAAATCTTTATTATATCCATCACAAAAATACACCATCTATAAAAATGGCAACTATATAGCAGGGTTCACGACAGAGGCACGGATGGTAACGAAGCTTTAGTAATAAGGTTCGATTTTAACCTTTTGGATAAAAAATCCAAAAAAACAGTTATCTATAATTGGCCGGTTGTAAATGTTACAAAAGCCCAATTAAATGAAAAAAAATAGTAACCTGTCTGCCTTCAACTTATTTTCCTTCCTGGCAAACTTACAATATATTTTACAAAACAAATGTTTACTTGTTCCTAGTTGTTCTAAACACGCAGTTTAAAGGTTTCAGCCTTGACATGTTGGTTTAACTTGTTTTCGCAAACTGAGAGTCCCTAGACGTCGCCACCTCACTTGTATTTACATTAAACTCTAACCCCCTATTCCTGGCACGCCAAACAGCTACTTCGGGGCCTACAACTTCTTAAGTTAAGACCATAGTATTATAAGAGAGAGAGAAAATGACTACGCCGTCCTGCTTTACGTGATGACAAACTATGATGGACACTAACAGTAGGCCTATTCCACAAACTTAAAGTCTCTCAGCGAATTATACTTGGAATTTCTTTAATAGATAAAATCTGAAAGGAGATTAACCGAAGAAATGGAGTTATCTTGATAGCTTGTAGCAAGCTGAAGGGGCATTAGGATGGCCATGTTGGTCGTAAGACCGGTGGTCGTTGAAACAGACGAGTCCTTGAGAGGACACCACGAATTCGCAAACGCAGTGTACGATCTAAACGCGGAAACTCGGAATGGATGTAGAAGGCAGAAGCCCGAGTTTAAAATCACAAGTTTTTATTTCATTAGGCCGTTCTCCAGGCATTTGCCAAACGTTACCATACAGTTCAGCAGTATGCATCGATATGCTGAATTGATTGATGAACCCTCCTGGTACAACAACTGATCGCGGCTACGATTGGTTAACCACAATACTTACAACCAATCACAGCGTTAAATATGAAATTCGAGAGTCTATTAATTAAGTTACTGACTATCAGCTTCCGAAAAAGCATATAATAATGCTGGAATTCAAATAACATTAAAATTTGAAAATTAATTTAAAGTGGGCTCTTGTCGGCTAATTATTTATTTCAAAACGGTTTATTTATTATTTATTGGGAAAGCCTGACTAGTTTCAATCCCAACCTGAGTCTTCAATCGCGAGCTTTCTGCTAGCATTTAATTAAAATAAACCGAAACCGTTTTCAAAATATTTTTTCGTTGTTTATTTAAAAGGTTCGGTATTAAAGTTCTTCAAATTAATAATTAGCTGATTTGGTCCATAAATATGTAGATAATTTTGTCAACATCGTACGATAAATTGAATATTTACGCGAAGCATTTTTTGTAATCGACCTTTTAATGATTTTTAAATGCAGCATTTATTAGGATTATTTAATTTGCACATGAGAATTTCTGAAAGGAGAATAGAGCACTGAAGAATATTTTACTCAGTTTTACGGAGTTAACTAATAAAGTCCCATCAAAATTGAAATAAATAATAAATAGAGTATAGCAGATTTCCTATAAGAATAACACTTTACATACATAAGTGATAACTAATACGTGTGACTCAACGATCAATGCGAACTAATTCCGTATCAAAATGATATCTTTATACAAAGACATCCACTATCTATGCAAATAGGAATTATAAATACTCGACGTTACACAATAACCGATAAGGATTTTGATCGTGTATGCCGAAATAATATCGCTTGCCACTGGTAACCAATATCGCTAACATTTTTGTCCTCACACACATGTAATATGTTATGAACTGTCTAAAGGACAGGCACGGTTTTATGGATTAATTCAACAAAGGGTTATGAATTTTCCGCCGGAAAAATCCGACTGGAATTTTATCCCCAAAAAATTATACAAGAGGTTGTTATGGGCGGCCCTCTCCCAAAATATACGTGTTTCATATTATGGTAGCTACTGGTAAATTGAGACTGAAAACCATTTCACATGTCAACACGTTTCAAATTGTTTGGTTTCTTTATTTGACATTAGTTCTGTGAGTAACCCAACCGATATTTTCACTCTGCGTATGAAAAACACTTGATGGAAGCTCCAAAATGAAGTTTTAGATTTCTAATGTGATGTTCGGAAAGGTCTTTGAAATGTGAAATTCCGATTGGATTTGATTATACAAACATTTATTAAAACATAACATTGAATCAAGTGCCAAAAGTGTATGATTCAAAATGAAACAGACGAAAGCTTAACTTGAATAAGCAATGGTCGTTTAAGATTTTCAATCATCAGACATGATTTGAAGGGTTTTTGGAGGACTAGGCTACACTTACCGAAAGCGTAAAATAGAAATCTCCTGTTTTAAATATTTTTTTTTTCTACGACTTTTGGCTTAACACTATAATCTGATTGTGCACAAAAATGAGTTTGATCGCTAGCAAACACCTTATATCTCTATAATATTTTGAACCAAAATTGTTATTAATTAGTCAAATTCTTAATTTACATTTTATTCAATGATCTATTTTGAGAAAGAATATTCTTTTAAAAAGATTTTGAGTAAATAGAATAATGTTAATCTGAAAACCACTAAGATATGAATATCATAGGCTGCTCGCGAGACCACATGTAAATTTTGGTAAAAATGAATTTTTCAACACCCTTTTAGTGTCGTGTCTGTGAATAAGACTTTAAAAATTAAGTTAATGTATAGATAACAAACATTTTAGGTAATTTCCAAGGGAAATAAAGTTCATAAAATTGAAAAAAAAAGAGATTTCGGAGGATTTTAACTTGAAACGGGAATAGCAAGCACTAGCCACCGATTAAAAAACATTCGAGTTACAATTAACTCCTTTGAAACAATTTAATAGCAAGCGAGTTCTAATTCAAACTGTAATTATGATTACAAAAAGTCCATAAAACTTCTTTACATGAAGATAAATTTAAAAACCAGCATCAAAGGGCTTAAGCGGAATGAAAAAACGATTTCGGAAATTATTAAAACTTAATCCGGAGGATTGCTTCGGCACACCGCGTTCCAAAATTTCCTACCTATTTCATAATTTGACGTAAGAACATATCGCATTAATCACATAGACGTTATTATGTTGTGAGGCAAAAAGTCACCGACCCCACTGATTTTTAGTGCCGCCTCTTATGGAAAGGTAATTTACCTAATCGTAGTAGTTACAGAAAGACCACATTATCTTCAAAAGAGAAAATACGGTAAAATCCTAACCATTTATGTGAATCCGCTATCGGGGGTTCAAAGTATCAAAGGGAAAGCTTCTTATCTCATGGAGAATCAGGAGGCAGTGTATCTATCTATGTAGGCTCCTCATTTCAAATGCTATTTCTTATTTATGTAAACATGTCCGCTCTATTTGTTTTCGTTTCATTTGTCTTTTTGTAAATGTTGAATTAAATCTTCCACAAACTGAAAAGCTTGAGAATTTAGAAATAAGGGTTTTAAAGTATAAAGTTTTCTTCAGTATATTTTGAAATACATATTAGACATTGAAAAAATCCGATGCCGAATAGTTATCGGGTATTAATACTAAATTTAATTGCGCGATGAGTAACTCCGTTCGTTATAATGTAGGGGTAATAAAATTCATTACGGCCGGAGCAAGAATCCCGGCCGTTGCGCGGTTGGCAGCGGAAAATCCGTGGGTTTTATACATTAAACTTGCTGAATAAATTGGAAGTCGATAGGACCATTCCTATCTAGAATCCACATTCAACCTGCTAGCTTTCCTAAAATATCTATGCATAAAATTTTATTCGGCGCTGTATTATTGCAAATTGATAGTTTTAGGCTTCCCACATTATAATTTTCAGTAATTAACAACATTTATGTATGATTTATGTTTACTTTGACAGATCTAAAACAAATATACCTCGCTGAATTAATGCATTCTTTTTCATGTCCATAAACTATATAACCAGTCGCAGCATATTTTTACAAACATCGGGCATTTTAGTATACACAAGTCACCTATAGTCAACTATATTTTAGTGTTGTGTTAAGTATTGTGCAAGTTAACTTCCGTCGTTATAAATTAGTTCAACTTTTCTCTTTCTTATATCACGAGCCAAACACAGCTGTAGTTTGAAATAAACAAAAACTTAGACACAAACCTTGAGATAGTACTTGCACTCCGGAGTTTGTTAATTAACACGATGTCTCAAACGATGAAGCACACAAAGCAATGGACTTGCGCTAAACAAATTATAATGAAGTCGTACAGCTATAACTAAACAGAGGCTCAAAAGTTTCTTTTGCTTTTGGCCCGCAAGCGTTCCTGCAATGTGATTACAAAAGCATTTACTCGGCTGAGTCGAGATGCTAGCTTGTTTTATTCACAGTCGCTGTAAATCCTTCCCATTCTGTTGCGACAATACGTCGGGATCACGTCTCTATTGTTGCTTGTATCGAGTTGACGATTAGGGAGTTTCAATAACAGACCGCGACGTTCGCGTAATCTATCCCTGTCATAAAATCTCTCTCAGCCATACGCACCTTCAAGTATGATACCATGGATGACAGCTACACCAAATTAATGGGAAAATTTGAAGTAACGATGCGATGTTATTGATTCTGAATTGCAGACAGTTTCTTTGAAATACATGTTGTGCGTATTATTACAAGTGCTGTGTATTAACAGATTTTTTCTCACTGAGTAATTTAGTCTTCCATGTCTTTTAATTTTCGCTTCCAATATATATCTACTTAGGCTGAAGATATAAGTCTTTAAGGTACATGCTGTAAATTGTACTCCTAAAGATAATTCATTTCTAAAACGGAATATGAACCAGTCAAACTTACCCTACATTTGATGTTAGTGAAATATCAGTAAAATAATCGGTCAAGCTTTGTGCTGAGCGTGAATACTGTGTGAAATTTAAAAGTGCAAACGATTGATATTCCGTGTGGAAACTGTAATCGAGTACGGATAATGATGACAGTAAACGATGATCCTGCAAATACTGCTGGCAGCAACGTTACAATCGAATAGATTTTTTCCATCCGATTTCTAGCTAACACTCGATTTTATCGTAAATTGTAAATAGCTAGGATCAGATGTAGCTGAGTGATACTGGCGCTCGTTCCAATACACAGGCAATTTATTTACATTATGCGTAACTACGTAACTTTGTGAAAATATTCGAAGTTTATTCAAAATATTTTACACTAAGGCCCCTTGTTGACGTCTTTCATGTGCCGGCTTGGCACAATGACACTTTAGAAAAACTGAAAAAGTTTTATAAACTGATCTACCTACCTTGGGTGGGAGTAGATATTTCAGATTATAACTTTTCATAGACAAGCTTCGCAAGCTCATTTCGGGAGATTCTGTCGGGTTTCTCAGTATTTCCTCCTCGGCGTTTCCTTATTTTTTATATTGCGAACCAGATAAATCACAGGGAATATGTATGTACCCCGTCTCAGATGACGTTTTATTTCATTCTGTTTCACGGCTTGACGATAGGGATACTTTTTGTGTGACTTTCACAAAACTACTTTTGCGTTTCTTTTCCAACATCTCAGGTAAAAAATGTTACGGATATACCGTCGCACGTCATACCTTAATGAAAAATGAATCTTGCTGAATTGTAATTAATTCAAGTCTAACGCGAGACCAAAATCAATACCGAAATTGTGAACTTCGACAAAATAAAAGCAAACCTTATTTTGAGACAGAAATGTTGAAAAATTGCAAGCTCTAAAATAATAGAGAGAAAGCCTCGGTCAGTTAAAACAGTGTCAGTGATAATACGATAAAATGGGACTTGTTAAAGTTTTTATTATCTTAATGCACTCGGACTTTTTGTGTGTGTATAATATGAACACTTCTTGTTGTTTACTTTTTGTAATGGTGTGCATATTCTTTCATTAAGCTATAATAAGAACATGTTTTTTTTTATTGGAAAGAAGTATAATCGGATAGGTATGCAAATTAGTGTCGTACACGGATCGACTTTGATGTGACAGACGTTCTGAAGAGGGTGCTCTTTGGATATCGGAACGATCAGTGTTCCGTTTCGTCGCGAATCCGATATCCAGTTTATTTCCGTTTTTTTCAGAGATCTTTGTATGCTCCTTATAAACCTAATCCTTTTTATTATAGTCTTTTTAGTGTTGTACTTTTTTTGGTGTAGTAAAAATATCTGGTTTTTATATCGTACCTCTTTAGCATCTGCACAGCATCCGGCACCCGCGCCTTGCGGCCCTGCCGCGACATCCGCACTTGCTTTTAATGTCTTTCGTATTTTTATTTTCTCTTAGCGTAGCTCGTTTTAAGGTGAACTTTACTTGTTATGACTTTCATTTGGTTTTTCAGCACTTGTGTTGCGAGCCATGGGGAATAATACTTATCTGCATTATAAGCCGGCAATTATCTTTCTAGAGCCGAGTTGAGAGTAAACGGTATTTCACATTCCGAATGATTTACATTTACAACTTAGTTACCTACTCAAAAAGTTTATTTAGTGAGCGTTCGTATAGCTATACATAGTAGCTACTTTGCAACCACATTTTATATGTAAATAGGTTTTTCCGCTTGCAAAGTGCTCCTTTTTCCGAGGTGATCCTGCTACTGTGACATAAAATGAATTTTACGTCGCATCGAATCCGTGACTACGCGTCTCAAAAAATTCTATTTATATCCATGTTTATATGTCTCAATTGACATGTTTTTAATATACTTTTTATTTGGTTTTTATTGACTGAAATAAAATTTTATTTACTGGCGACGTCGAGCTTCGAGAGTTAATTTAATGTTTTCATGTATTAATCTTATTTACGTTATGTATAAACAGCGCTTCAGAATAGTTATTAGGTTAATGCAATTTTAGTTCAATTGACTGTCATCCAATTAAATTGAATAATGGTCCTAAACCCGACGAATTAACATCCATACATGTGAATATGGCATTAATCTTTATAATATAGCAGCGATTCATTTTAGTGTACTGTATTTATAAATTTTCATTAACTGGAAAGTGTGTTCATTAGAAATATGGCTGAGAATTGTTTAATCTCGTAGCTAGTGAGAAATGAAACTAAAAAAGCCAGTCTTAGACATGTTACGAGTAAAAACCGATAGTGGGAAGTAGCGTTGAGGGTTGAAACTATTATATTGGTAATAACTCACTAAAAGGATTTTTACTATAGAATGAGGTTACTCGTCTTGTCGTCTTTGTCGTCTCTACAAAGTTGCAGTTTTTTTTTACTACTTTTTTAAATACCTTAAATATTCACAAACAAAAAGGATAAATGTGAGCTTCAAAAATCGCTGAATAAGCGGACAAATTACCCAGTGTAGGTATACGTAATTAACGAGAGCTGCCGAATGACTAAATTAGTTATTCGCATCATGAATACAAAATCAACTCATTATTGTAAATACTGCAGTCATTATTCGAAGAAGAGAGTTGAAAATATTGTACCCGTCGTCAAGAATTAATATTCCAAACACGATCACTTTAAAAATTTGCCTTCTTTCGTTCAGAAATAAAGGCGTAACAGTTACCCATTTTAATACTTTCTACAGCCGAGAATATTAATAAGGACAAAAATATCTGTTTGAATAAAATTGTTGGAGTGTTGTTCGATGCTTGCGTCAATAGTTTTATTCTAACCTATTTGCGCGATCAATGATAGCCGGCATTTAAAATGTTTACTTTGTTCGATTAAGTTTGCTTAGGGGCGTTTGGTTTCATTTTATTCAGAAGGCTGTCTTTTCTTTCTTTGATTTTAAGATTAAACTTGCGTAAAAATCGTTATTAAAGTAAAATCAACAATGTCTACGAAACCACGTGCCATTTTTGCCAAAATCTATTTAGAAACTTCTATTAAACTAAAATCTAGTGATCATTGATATTTTTTAAAGGTCTTACCATCATGAGAATCGTAGATATAAATCACATTCTTCCATCCGTAATGTGTGATCGTGTCGATGACTGCTCGGTGATAGTCGGGGCGCATGCTCACTGCGTAGTCAATCAAGCCTGATGATGGAGGGATCACCTGTGGAAATAACACACGTTTAATGACGCCACTGTTCCTGTCTCTCACTGGAGCATAAAAATACATAGATCAAATAGCTCAACTATTATATGGGGTTGTGCTTATAATGTTTTATTCTTTGTATCATAGAAAGCTTTTTAATAATGCGCTAAATTTCTCATTAGAAAATAAATGAAACGACATTCAAAGGTACGTTTCATTTAAGATCAATAAAGATCGTAATCAACGACCCTAAACGTGAGATACGGGTGCTAAAAATAGTCTGTCAATCTTCAATTCATAGTTCTTTCACCTTAAACGAAAATTACTTCAACTTTCCTACATTAAGAGACTTCTGCGCCGGTGCGTAAATATTAACTTAAAGCCACCTTCGCAACACACCACATGGAAAATATATTAAAGTCTCGCGGCACAATCTAACGGTTTTAGACTAAACCCTTGAAAAACTAAATGGCTGTTTCTCAAGTATGCGGCACTCAAAGTTTGAGTGCGGTAGTACTTGAATCATTTAGTTCCTCAAGTGCCTAGGCTCAGTCGGTTAAGTTTAGATCGTGTGAGGTAATCCGAACTTGGGTTTTAGTTCGAAATACTTTTATAAACACCAGTTGGTTTCATATGAACCTGGCAAAAACTCATGCATATATTTGAAAGTTATTGAAAATTGCGAGGGTTTAGAGAATAAGTTAATTTGTTGGGGGACGCCTTTTCTTAATTAATGTATTACGATTGTATTTGAAGGGGTTTCCCCAAGGTGTAGGTGAGACAGGAATGAGGTGTATCACGATGGAATTTATGGTGCGGGTTTTATAATAATTTCCTAATTATAACGTGGAAATTTCTATCACTGGTACAATATATTGGACAGAATGTTTACTTCCAGTACTCAATTGTGTAAAATATTTATAGCATCGTTATTTAATTTCAAGCCAACACTTTGGGAATCTGTCTCCTTATACAGCAGACATAAAAGGCTTAAACGATATAATGACTTTCTAAATGTTCAGTTGGTGAAGTGTCAATTTTCTTGATGAAACTTTCTGCCTCGGAAATTGCACGCCTAGGTTTTCGTCGAAACAGGTGCTTTCGTAAACAGACCATGAATCATCCATGTTATTTTTTTTATCGAAAACGTAATTTATTTTCGCTTTAATTTTAAGGTTGTAATTTTATAAAAATGAAATGAAAACACAATTTTAAACTTGTTACTTTATTTGTATATGAAATATTTGTATGATTTAAATAAATTGAAGTTGTTGAATGTTCTCGATACAAGAGGTTTTTGATATCTTTACGTTTCATTCGTGTTAAAATGCAACAGATTTTGTTTTGTACCTTGACTTTTGTTAAATTTATATGAATGCTGTTTAAACAAAGATTGACTTACCGCAGAATTATTTGAGTGTGGCTTTTTTTGTAGTCTGACTTCAGATTACTCTGAATCGATCAATATCAGATGCTTCACTATAATAAAGTGATAGATGATGCTTGCGATCTTGCAAAATTCGAAAAGGGTCTATTTTCTTATGGATTTTTCATCCCAATATTAGAACGTAACTTACTTTAATATTGCTTTACCTTCGATATTTAGCTTCGATAAGTCACATTAGTTCGTAAATACTAGTCGAAATTCGAATTTCAAACGCAAATTAAATGTGGTTTTAATATTGACCTATTTACATTCGATAAATATTTATGAATAAATATCTACGTAATGTGTTATAATAAATAGACAATTTATTTACATAGTAAACCATAAAAAAATGATTGGGTACATAATTAAATTATTTGAGATTTTTGTATGGAACATGTTCGAGGAAGGCTCTGTTATTCGACCTTCTTGTGAAAATATTTATGAAGGCATATGAATGAATTTTAACCGCTTTGCTGTTTGATTCCCAGCGAGATACTTTCTAAGTTCCTAGTATTTGAGGGATTATTAGGAAGGAAATAAAACGTGGTAAAATATAACATACGAAGGTCTCAAGCTGTTTCATTAGTGGGTAGACCGTTGAATTGTTAGAAAAACTACGCTTTTTAATATATTTTATTTTCTGTTTATAGAATCTCTTTGATTGCATGACATTAATTATAGGCAATGTTGCATTGACAAGCTGATGGCTAATTATTAACGAAGAGGTTTATCCGTTGATGTGTAATTGATATCCTGTATTAGACAACGCTTTGTCGTTCGTAGTGGATACAACAATCAAAGGATCTCATCGACAGAATTAATTGCAACGTATATCGAACTGCTGGTTACGGTTCAATCATCTTCCAGGGAGAGGGGATCTATACAAGGATTTTAACAATGGCCGGTGATATTTCAGATACCGATTCTTTGTTTGAATTAGTATTCTTAAAAATAAATTCGCCATATTAATTTCTTTTTCCTTTTTTAAAAAACGTTCCTGTTTTAAAGAAAAGAACGCAGGGAGTTTTACAAAAATTTAAGTCACATGCTCAAAGACAACAAGACAAGCATTCGTTTTTCATACAAATCCTTACTTTACGCGGGGATCGAACCCGCGACACGTAGTGCTCAATGGGTTTGGCGTGGTCACGTCAACTACTCGGCTAATTGTATGGTCAGTGCAATTAATAGCGGGTGATAGTTTCGTATGGTTTTTTTAAATTTTTTTTTCATCCTTCTTGATGAAAACTTTACACTTGTATGGACAGACGCAAATAAAAAATATGCGTCTGGGTCTTTAAACTCGTTGCATAGATACAGCGAAGTGAGATTGCAAACAAATTAGGAATCTCCTTTAAAGCTTCCGAAGGTCTTTTTATTACAGTAAACAACATGTGTCAGACCGAGCTTCAGAATTTCAGGCTGATACATGTTTTTCGTAAATGCCAGCTCTGAACAAATTTGCTTTTAGTTTTAATCAATGGATTTACGTTTGCGTGAAATGAAAGCCCACGTTTTGCTATTCATCTTCGTTTTAAAAAATATGTTATACTAGTTTCTGCTCGTGGCTTTACTCACGGGAAAATAGTTATTGATATTGCCTATTTTTATTAAATTTAATTGCAGACAGGCATCGTTAATAACCTATAAAAAGTTTTTAAACTTGCTGCTGTAGTTTTAAAGCTTTCTTTTGAATATCTTTTTTCTGTCTCGGGAGAACTTCATGGGAAGAGACCCGGTCCTTTTTAAAGGCGTGCACGGGGAAACAGGTCCAACATGTAGGGGCCTTGTTGAGAATATTATTATGCATTCGAATAAATCATAGTTAAATATTTAATTTTCTAATAATTCCTATTCAAGTTATGGTAAATAAGACTAACATTCTCTTGAGATACGTTTTTGTTTACTCTGCAATGTCAACATGCACCTCATATTTCCCTTCTTTTTTAACGTAATTTAAAAGCTGCGTCTGTTGCTTGTTTCTACGATTATTTTTCCGGTCTTTCTCGATACCAAATTAGATACATATACTCCATTTTTTTAATTCGTATTTGAGTTTATTTTGTCTAAAAATAAAACGCGACTAAATCCTAGTGTAAAATAAAAATTATCAAATCAAATACCTATACCACTGAAATATATCAGTCGTTATTTTAATTGTGTTTGCAAAAGGACGCACCAAGATTTAAATTCCCTATTATAAGATTCTTAGTTACTACGTTAGATTCTTAGTTCTTAGTTACTCTTTTTTTAGTTCCTATGCACAATTTAAGACCATACATCTTTTGTAACCTCCTTACACGCAATTGTAATAAAGAAATGATATCATGATGACTACGCTAAGAAAATGGATGGATGGTAATAGCCCGTTGTTATTATAAGGAAACAAGACCCGTCTGACATAAGTCGGTTAGTCGCGTTTTACGAGTCTTACGTGACGAGGGGAGTGGCCATTATAAGTCGAAAAGTATACCGAATATTATATTGTATATTTCCCTCTGACTTTTTTACCACCTTCCCTTATTAAATCATGTAGGTACCTACATATAAGAGAAGTTATATTCTTCATCATTTCTTTTTGTTGTCGTGAAATATACAGCACTAGCTTTTGACTGCGCGTGGACTTCAAAAACCGCTGTGTCCATATTTCATTATTTTAAATAAACAATATTTAACGCAATAAAAAACCATATAAACTTTAACCCCCCATTTTTCAACACAACCGTTTTTCCAGTTAAAAAATAATTTATGTTCTTTCTCAGTTACTACCCTATTTGTGTAAAAAACCATTAAAATCGGTTCAGTAGTTTTGGCATGAAAGCGAGACAGACAGACAGACAGTATAGTATGGAATATTAACTGCATGGACAGCTGAGGTCACCACAATAAGCCAACTGCATGACGTGTAGCGGGTTCTTAGTTTGGGTGACTTTGTGTATGTGACTTGAATGTTTGGGAAATCCCCCGCGACACAAGGATTAAGTCCTTAGCGTGTCGTTTTTTAATACACTCATATAATTTTGCGTCATATAACAATATTAAATAATCAAATAACAAATTGGTATTTAAAACCTTTATGAGTCTCAATGCCGTCAAAGGAAGACCAATATCATCTTTCGTCTTCTTAAATTATTTTGGTAATTTTTGATGGTATAATGCATTCAATCACTGTTGTCAGTAGATATGTCCCAATGATAACTATCATCAATGTAAACCAGGGTCCTGCTAGTATTTTTATAAAATTAAAATATTTTCACGTCCTACGCATATTTTTGCTACCATTTCTGTAACCATGCCCTAGAGACGTCGAGAGGTTAAAACCGCTGACTGCTTCTCCTTACTCTTTATAGGACCAGGTAAGAACTTTCAGTCTACTACTTCTTAAATACTTCTTAGCGTAAAGCAAGCATTTCCTATGCCTATACTATGAGTCCTGGAAGATCGACTGCTGACATCTTTGAAACGAGACAACGTTATAAAAAGGAGGCAGAGTCTCTTTCGCAGCGTAGATATCCTGCTCTTAAACCACACACCAAACGATCCAGCGAATCGAATGATAATAATTATTATCAGTTCAGTAATTTAAAATAAAACTTTTTCAATTAAGTTAGTAGGAACCCACAATAAATTCATAAATGTCGAAATGCCAGCAAATAAATATTTATGAACTCTTAGAAAGAACACGCATTCAATTACTTAGTGCAAACATCTTATTTTTTTCCGTATAGCGTTAAATCAAATGTTAGCTTAGGTAAGAAAACATAATATCTATATTTTCTTTACTTTAGTATTTCACAAGCAAAGGTAAGTGTATTTGTGCGTTGACAACCTGCGTGCAGAGAGTATTTAGTGAATTATTAATAGGGTACACAATACATACGTACGATGTGCAAAGGGAGGTAGTATTCACGCTGTTGAGTAATAAGAATATATACCCGTACTATGTTTATTTTATTTATTTTTTCCTTTAAAAGATTTTTTCCCTTTTACTTATTTAGTTTGCTATTATTATTTTTTTCTTGCTTCTTGAAGTGTAAGATAGGTAACTAGTGCAATGATGACAACTGAGAACGGTTTTTAATTTGAGGCATGTAAAGGGATTTTATTTTGTAAAACTATTACTCGTATTTTTTTATAAACATTTACCAAATTTGGTAATTTGTAGAGATAAATAAAACTAATCTGAGGTGACTTAAATCAATACGGACTACGGCATGGCTGGTTTTGGCGTAAACAAAGAAGCATATTTCAAGGCCAGCAAAAAATACAACTAAACAATATTCCCAATATACCCGAGTATATTGAAGTAAAGGCACCAGACAAAGTCTCCGGTCAGAACAATATCGAATTCCGTATTTCTCGTAGAAAAAAAAATCCACTTAAATAAAATATGCATACCTTCTCAGGGAACCAGGGCGTAACGAACGGCATTTGAAACGTGTTGGTGTAAGAATGCAGGGTGTCGAACGAATCCGGAGTCACGGCTCCCAGCATGGCAATAACTCCACGAGCAAACTGGTTGCAGACTGTAACAAAAGAAATATGTTGGTATCGGTTTCTTTTTAAATTGCAAAATAGAATAGTTCATGATAAGTGCGTTTAATTGAAAAATAGCGTTTCTTTAATACATCAATTTTATTTTAAGAATTTTTCGTGTTTTGGAAAGGTTGATTCTCATAATTTTTTATGTCACAAACAGTTCAGAAAAATACTTTTACTATCCAATTCCTTACGATCGAATAAAAACAGAGCTAATAGGATCATTCTTATATCCGTTTGTTTGTCAGTTACAGAAAAAAATCCAAACCTACTCGACCGATTGAGTTGAAATTTTGTCCACATATAAATTTCTCTAACCCAAAATGCTGAAGACTGATATGAAAACTCCTAACAATTTATCGCTTTTTAATAGTCAAACTCAATTCATCCACAAAAAATGGAATTAATAAATACAATCTTAGGGTTAATGATTATAAATTTAAACGAGATATCTGTATGCGTTAAGGGACGTTACAAATAAATCATGAACATTTTGCTAATAACGGTCCATTATCTGTGAGCTTGTATCGCACTATACTACTCTAAATATTCGACTCCAATTGTCGCATTAGTATGCAACGCAGTTCTTGTTGGAGTTATTCAAAACAACAATTTGATACCAAATAATACGAGTTAGTATTACATTTAAACAAACAAATTTAGGTACTGTTTAAAGATGTAGTTATTTGGTAGTTTGTGTCAATTCTTGTTTGATTTCGAAGTAAGGCTTTTGATTAAACTTCAAAATGCAATATTACATTTTAGTAGAAAGAAAACGCAAATAGGTACTTTCTTTTACATCAAAAGCATTAAAGCTGCGATCAGTCACTATTCTTGTATGAAAATTGCAGTTATCAATATTTTCTGGCCTTTCCTAATTTCTCTAACACAATCTAACAAATCTCGGGCAAAATCTAGAATAATAAGAATAAATTGTTTGTAGTATGAAGTAGGAAATATATCAAAAATAGTTAAATATAAATCCATAATTACTAATCTGTAACGATCACAATTTGTGTTTTGCTTTTTACTTTTTAATTTTATTCACATTGGCGATGTCGTGAATAAATTCTGTGCGCGAGAAATTATTTGTGAGCAGTCAATAGCAGACAGCGGGTCGAAAAAAATAAAAGCCGAGGGTAAAAATAATACATTTTACGCAGTTAATTAAAGATTCCTGACACAATGATATCAATTTGTATTGTAAATTTTTCCTACATTAACTCTGACTTGTGTTGTAAAATCCTCGTGGAAAATTCATATTTAAAACCTGTCCATAGTTATCAAAGATCAAAACACAAATGTTTTAAATTAAACCTGTCAAGTGAAGACACCTCCCTAATAGCTGGGTAGATTACTAATTGAATATTGATAATTAACTGTTGTAAGATTATTACGGACCTAATTGATATGATATGCACGATACGAGCATGATATTACAATTAGAATGCGATTAGTTCATGTATATTATTATTAAGCTGAAAACTTTTTTGTTTTTATTTTAACGCGCTAATATCAGAAACTCCATTCCGAGTAGAAAAATTCTTTCAGTATCCGATAGCCAATTTTTTGAGGAAGGCTATAAGATATACCATCACTTTTTGATCGATGGGGTGGAGGAGTCATCAAATATGTTATAAAAATGGAAAGAAAATGCGTGGGTTTTAAAACTAGTAGGTATTTTGATTTTCAAGATTCCTAACCACGCGAATGAAGTTGGGCCCAATTGCAAGTTTGTTAAATTGCTTAATGTATCTGATTTACAAGGCAGAGGAAATTGCTGAACTATTTGATACGTACCTATTTAAATAGAGCTGCAGGTAATACCTATATTGTTGCTACTGATTCAATTGCTGCTTCGATATAACGTTGGGAATATCGAATCGAGGGTCGATATCATTTTTCCTGCCACGCACGCATTAGCGCTCTCAGTACTTCCAAATATTGTTGGGGTATTGGTGTTGAAATATGGATGCGGTAATAAAAAAAAGCAAATATCGCTCGGTTTGCCCGCGGGGACAGGCCCGGCATGCGGATCACGTCTGCCGGGCACCACGCGACTCATACACTCACAGACACCACCGCCAAACTGTTAGTGCTTATATTACCAAACTCTTCTATTGCCAAAACACTTCTATTTTTGTTTCCCACGTAAGGGTAACTTTATGGAATTTTAATGTTCAACCAAGTTTAAACGTACCTTAAAAGGAGTTTGGGGACCGACCCACTGAAGTGTATCGAACTTATCTGATGTGAATATTCTTTAGTCTAGTGTTTACAAGGCACAAACTCAATTTCGTTGTTTGAATTTGTAGAGGAAAAGTTACTTTAATATTTAATGTTGTGAAGTGGTTTTCTATGTAGGTTTAATATTGGAGTTGATAAAATGATTGATCGATGATCAGTTGCTGAAGAATGAAGCTTGGTTGTTATCAGAATCGTGTAGTTGCAAATGTTTAAGGCAATTATTGCTTTTCCTTTCGTTTTTTTTTTGGAATTATTAATATCTCAACGCTATGTATTTAGTAGACTTTCTAATCTAGAGCGCACATGAGAAATTTCTAACTTTTTTTCCAGAATTTCCAGCTGCGGCTCAGACGTTCAAGTCAATCATGTTCACGACAATTGAATTTTCAACAACTTTATTCCTACAGAGCAAGCGAAAAAAAAAGAGTTAAATAGACAGCGACAAAATTCTGTACGCAAAAAAGAAAGGTACTGAGCAAGGACTAAAACATTTCCAACATAGTAAGTGTCAACTATCATTTGTAGTTGACTTTTTATCCCTAAGAGTTCTTACGAAGAGTCTGTTCGACCTTCCGACAGCTACTTGATAGTTTGAGCACGTGAGACTGCCATTACATCTGTGAATATTATTACAGTGTCTGCAAATTTTGAACCGCATTGCTGTATATTTTGCTTTGTGCTTCCTGGAAATTGGGTGGTGTCGTTTTCTCTACGTTTACATGGGTATCGTCACGCCTGCATTTCCCGAACTGGAATTTACTAGTTCTGTTATATTGGCAATTTTATTTGCTTTCAAGGTGACTCTTGTGAATTTTATGACACGTAATATAACTTCGATTTCTTTTCAATATATTTTTAGTTTCTTCTCGCATTGTACTTAATTTTATTTTATTTTTATCAGTGAATATATTCCTTTAGTACTTCATTTATCAAAGAAAGCTTTTCCTCATAAATTGTGTTACCATCACATTATGGTCTAGGCAGTGTACCTGAGTGTCCCATAAACACGGTGGGCGAGTAACGTCGACTCTTAGCGGTTTCGTTTTCAGCCGCGATCTGCTCACGTATCTACTTTATGCCGCTGTGCATCTAACAACTTGGAGGCGCAATCTTCGTGAATGTAAGCCGGGCCGGCTGAGCAGTCCCTACACTTTACTTTTAAAAGGAATTCCTTTTCTTCGTCGTGTAAAGTCGTAATGTTTTTTCATCGTTGATTGTGACTTATTAGAAAATGGAGTAGTTTTCTAACAAAATAAACATAAGAGCAGTGTTTTTTTTCCTCAAAATATGAGTCGTTCGTAAATTTTGTCGGGAAATCGGAAAATTGGTTGCTTAATAATGAGACACTTTTTTCTCTATTCATAATAGGTGAAATAAAACAAGTCTACATAATAGTAAACACTGGAACGTACAGGATATCACCTATCGCAGGCTTCCAGCTTAAGTCGGGGCGCATGGCTATGTGTTACTGCTAAGCCAGTACATTCATGCCGTACGCGAATCTCAGAAGTGTTCCGGCTCTAATTGAAACTTGCTTCACACATTTGCCTTTATTTATACAATACTAGCTGTTCGCCCGCGTGGTTAGAAGATATAATTTAAATTTTTCTTCGCTCCTATTAGTCGCAGCGTGATGGTATATAGCCTAAAACCTTCCTCGATGAATGGTCTATTTAACATAAAAAATATTTTTTTCAATTTGAACCAGTTCCTGAGATTAGCGCGTTCAAACAAACAATCATACAAACTCTTCAGCTTTATATATTAGTATAGATGAGGAGCTAACGATATCATGGAGCAAATACAAAACGTCATTGCATTCAATTACGTTGAGAATCTACAAATAACTTTACTTAACTTCAGTATTTCAAGAAAGAGAAAGTATTTCAGTTAGCAAAAGTTTTTGAAAACGAGAAGTATTAGTCAAAACACTTGAAATTAAAGTATCAGTTATAAAAACACACATACTATTTGCAAAGCTAACACAATCCACTAAGAACACAACTTATTCATTTCCTTTTAAATCTATTTATTGTTAGTTCACAAATAAAAAAGATACTGACATTGTAAACACCGTTAAGGTTTCATAAAAGGGGCTTGAAAGAGTGGATTGAAGGGAAGAGATGAAACGGAATTACGGAGTGTTTCCAAAGGTGTAAGTTGCAGTGCCCAGGCGTTTCACGATCTCTACTTAGTCGAGTGCTTGTTTGCGGGGCTCGAGCAGGTATTCCTACAAGCTCTATTGAGTTACGCGCCCCATTCCCACTTACACTATCATGTATTCAAGCATACGGGCGCATGAAAGCCGCCGAGCAACCCTTTAAAAATCTGAAATACAGTCCGCTACAAAAATAGGTACAGTCAGATTTAAAAGGCTTGTACAAGACGGTATTGGGACGAAGATGTAAAGTGGCTTAATAAAAATAAGATTCAAAAACATTTTTGTCTATTAGTTTATCTGTTCATGTTCATTGAGTTTCGCTGCTGACTGTACAATGTATTGAAACAGTGTCGTCATCAAAATTCACTCTTCCAGCGTAATTTAAAAGAAAGTTATATTTCACATAAAGAAATTTAACTCTTTTGACACCGTTATTAACAAAGTTTAACGAAATCGTCATATTAAAACTAAGTTTTCTTTGTGTTTATACTTAGCTAAAAGTTAAAATATGAATCTAAATTAATCTAGTTTGTTATATCTAATCCTAATTCGAATAACTGTTTGTATTAATTAGTTTATCGTTAAATTAGCTTTTAGTGTTGAATAATCAGTAAGTATTTTGTACTATAAAGTATCAAATAACAAAATTAAGTTTTTAGCAGAATGAACAGAAAACTCAAACCAAAAAAAGTAATTTGATGAAACTTTTTTTGACTTGTATTTAAAATTTGAACTCCAGCACGAGTTCCATTATCGAGATATTTGTTATAACAATTAGTACCGGAGGTATGAGATAATGAATGAATTTAGAACACTCGTTTTCCTTAAAAACTACGATGCTTCGATATGAATTTTTCGATTTCATTCTAAGTACTCTAGACAAGAGTGATCAAAAGATTTTTTTCGATTGCTTCCGAATGCGTTCGAAGTACTCTAGACGAGACAGAGACGAGAAAAGAACTCAAACTCGTATCTAGAATTCCGAATGCTGATGATTCTATTATTAGATTAAATCAAAAGTAGGTACCATACATAAAAATAGATTTGGTCCCACAAAATGTAAGACCTTGCCATGCTTACAAAATAATTCCATAATTCCTTTGATATACATTATCTGTGTGAATTTCAAGTGTAATGTCTAATTTCAAGATTTATCACTTTATCAAAGAGATACAGTGTGGTGACGGACAGACAACGGACGCTGAACCTTAAGCACCTGAATTAGGATTTATTTAAACTAGTAGCTACCCATGACTCCGTCTGCGTTTTGTTGGACGTTGACAATTTACAACGCGCAGTGGTTCTAGTTTTCGTAGGAATACCGGGTAAAAATATGAGCTTTGACTTTGCAGTCGACGATTACCCTCTACCCCTCACTAAAATCAAAATACCCGAAAACCGTCGTGTATATATCCTTGTTTTAAATAAACAATATTTAAGCCAAACATCAAAGCCGTAAAAACAGTTTAATTTCAACTTTGACACTATCTGTGTACCAAATTTCATTACAATAGGTTCAGCAGTTTTGGCGTAAAAGTGAATCAGACAGACAGATATACTTTCGCGTTTATAATTTTAGCATAGATTTCACCTGTAACTAAAATTGCATGTCTTCCAATAGAAGTCAAATGAAAGTTTGATCTGAGTTGCGAATATCACGTTACAAAAAAGGTAGTATTTTGTAAAGAGAATTTATATTTCCAATGTATGTATTGGTTTTTGCTGGTCTGCAACAAATATTGGTTGAGATTTTAATTACACATCGTTCAATGTGATGCTCATACCGCGGCATTTGCCAGTAAAAATAAAATATTTTGTTTGTTAAACTATAAACATTGTTGGCAATTAAAAAATAAAGTATATGCTAGTAACAATATCAGCTCTACCGCTTTTTATTTATTGCCAGTAATAATAGATAATTATCATTACTTGTATAATTACTCTAGGTATAGGTATCTTCATATTATTATTATAGAAACTTACATAAAATTGGAGTGTCTGTTTGTAATATTGAAATAACAGAAATAAGGTAACATTTTTTGCGTAAATTCCAGAATGTTATTCCCATGAATCTCTGAAATGGCTAGACTGATTTTGGCGGAACGTTTTTTACGTTTTTACGAGGAGTAACTTAGGTTTTTATTTCATAAACTGAATATTTGTTAATTTCTACGCGAACGAAGTCGGGGTTCCGGCTAATATTTAATAAATCTCTTTGCAATTTAATTACGATTAGCTGTTACTCAATAAGAGCTTACTAAATTAAACTTGTGTTGCAGTTCGATCCAATAAGATCTCATGGAATGCATTGTAGACAAGTTTAGCAATTATATTGTGTGAATGTATTGTATTACTAGACTTATTGAGTGCTCGCGACTAATGGTTTGAGCGTCGTCTTGCATTTCACCGGGCCTTGCGAACAAATGTAAAACATACTGTGATACACCTAATGAATTTCGTTTTGCAATCGATTATACGGTGATCGATTTTTCCACCTGTCTGCAAGTTAGTTACCAGGTTGAATTTCAGCTACCGTTATAGGTAAATATTTGTTTTTTTTTTACTAATAATGCACTTCTTATGCCAGTATAGCAACAAATGCATCATATTTTTGACGGGTGATCGCGTTTCATTTCTTTTTTGTAAATTTGTCTCTCCTTAAACTTACTTGCACGGAACCATCTTTGACGCTAGTCAGACTTGCAGTTGACCGATTTTTGTACTTCATGATATTATGTTTTTAGTTCCTTTAGGGAATTTATTTCTAAATTTGGCACTGAGACTGAACCAGTATACTAATATGTACAAGCAATCACGATAAAGCGTTTTATTGCTTCTTATCTATCAGACTTATTTTTATGAATGTCATATTTCCCCGAGTAATAAAATCAATAGATGTTTCGATATTTCGGCAGTTATTGCGATTCGCGATAAAATACTATAGGTTTAAACCATTCTTAAAGTGATCCGATTGTTGTTCAGTCAATCGAATGATATTGCTTTCAAAATAATAAATATTAGCTTTGGGGCAACACTCGTCAATTTAAATGTGGTTTGGCTCATACTTGTATTTGATCTAGTTTTATTTCAGTGATTGGTCTGCCTTGCCGTTGTATCTTAAAACAGAACTCTAATTATGATGGAACTGCTATTAAAAAAGCACCGACAGATTGTAGTTTTGTGCATAATAACCAAATAGCTCGTTTCGCGTAGTATACATAGTGATCAAGATGTGTATTGTTTTTCTTAACACACCTTAGAGGTTATTACCAAAAACCTTGATTTTCAAAATGTTAATTATTATTAATAATAATCTAGTTTGTTGTCTAATCCTAATTCGAATAACTGTTTGTATTAATTAGTTTATCGTTAAATTAGCTTTTAGTGTTGAATAATCAGTAAATATTTTGTACTATAAAGTATCAAATAACAAAATTAAGTTTTTAGCAGAATTAACAGAAAACTCAAACCAAAAAAAAGTAATGTGATGAAACTTTTATGACTTGTATTTAAAATTTGAACTCCAGCACGAGTTCCATTATCGAGATATTTGTTATAACAATTAGTACCGGAGGTATGAGATAATGAATGAATTTAGAACACTCGTTTTCCTTAAAAACTACGATGCTTCGATATGAATTTTTCGATTTCATTCTAAGTACTCTAGACAAGAGTGATCAAAAGATTTTTTTCGATAGCTTCCGAATGCGTTCGAAGTATTCTAGACGAGACAGAGACGAGAAAAGAACTCAAACTCTTATCTAGAATTCCGAATGCCGATGATTCTATCATTAGATTAAATCAAAAGTAGGTACCATACAGAAAAATAAATTTTACTTAAACGAGATTCCTGACTTTGAGAGTTCATTACAATAGGCTAGAGAAAAAAAAATGGTCCCACCAAATGTAAAACCTTGCCATGCTTACGAAATAATTCCATAATTCCTTTGAAATACATTATCTGTGTGAATTTCAAGTGTAATTTCTAATTTCAAGATTTAGCTATCACTTTATCAAAGAGATACAGTGTGGTGACGGACTGACAACGGACGCTGAACCTTAAGCACCTGAATTAGGATTTATTTAAAACTAGTAGCTACCCACGACTCCGTCTGCGTTTAGTTGGATGTTGACAATTTACAACGCGCAGTGGTTCTAGTTTTCGTAGGAATACGGGGTAAAAATAAATAATAGCGGCTTTGACTTTGCAGTCGACGATTACCCTCTACCCCTCACTAAAATCAAAATACCCGAAAACCGTCGTGTATACAGGGTGTCCTAAAACTCAACGATAATCTGAGACCGGATGAAAGGCCAAGTGATAACAGATCAGGGAAAAATATAAAAAAAAACCATATCACTCAGTTCAGCGATAAGAGACATTTAAGAAGTTGAAATTCGACATCCCTCGTCGCATTTTTAAGTCCTGTGATCACCAATGTGACAATTTCGCTGTGAGTATTTTAATTCCGGGATCTTCATTAACGATTCTATTATTCGAAACTATAAATTAATGAAATGAAAAAAATTTTTTTTTTTTTAAATAGATACAGGTTTTTTTCCCTGATCTGTTATCACTTGGCCTTTCATCCGGTCTCAGATTATCGTTGAGTTTTGGGACACCCTGTATATCCTTGTTTTAAATAAACAATATTTAAGCCAAACATCAAAGCCGTAAAAACAGTTTAATTTCAACTTTGACACTATCTGTGTACCAAATTTCATTACAATAGGTTCAGCAGTTTTGGCGTAAAAGTGAATCAGACAGACAGATATACTTTCGCGTTTATAATATTAGCATAGATTTCACCTGTAACTAAATTGCATGTCTTCCAATAGAAGTCAAATGAAAGTTTGATCTGAGTTGCGAATATCACGTTACAAAAAAGATAGTATTTTGTAAAGAGAATTTATATTTCCAATGTATGTATTGGTTTATGCTGGTCTGCAACAAATATTGGTTGAGATTTTAATTACACATCGTTCAATGTGAAGCTCATACCGCGGCATTTGCCAGTAAAAATAAAATATTTTGTTTGTTAAACTAACAATGTTGGCAATTACAAAATAAAGTATATGCTAGTAACAATATCAGCTCTACCGCTTTTTATTTATTGCCAGTAATAATAGATAATTATCATTACTTGTATAATTTCTACCGTTACGGATCCGCAAATTACTCTAGGTATAGGTATCTTCATATTATTATTATAGATACTTACATAAAATTGGAGTGTCTGTTTGTAATATTGAAATAACAGAAATAAGGTAACATTTTTTGCGTAAATTCCAGAATGTTTTTCCCATGAATCTCTGAAATGGCTAGACTGATTTTGGCGGAACGTTTTTTACGTTTTAACGAGGAGTAACTTAGGTTTTTATTTCATAAACTGAATATTTGTTAATTTCTACGCGAACGAAGTCGGGGTTCCGGCTAATATTTAATAAATCTCTTGACAATTTCATTACGATTAGCTGTTACTCAATTAGAGCTTACTAAATTAAACTTGTGTTGGAGTTCGATCCAATAAGATCTCATGGAATGCATTGTAGACAAGTTTAGCAATTATATTGTGTGAATGTATTGTATTACTAGACTTATTGAGTGCTCGCGACTAATGGCTTGAGCGTCGTCTTGCATTTCACCGGGCCTTGCGAACAAACGTAGCAAATGTAAAACATACTGTGATACACCTAATGAATTTCGTTTTGCAATCGATTATACGGTGATCGATTTTTCCACATGTCTGCAAGTTAGTTACCAGGTTGAATTTCAGCTACCGTTATAGTTGTTTTTTTTTTACTAATAATGCACTTCTTATGCCAGTATAGCAACAAATGCTTCATATTTTTGACGGGTGATCGCGTTTCATTTTTTTTTGTAAATTTGTCTCTCCTTAAACTTACTTGCACGGAACCATCTTTGACGCTAGTCAGACTTGCAGTTGACCGATTTTTCTACTTTATGATATTATGTTTTTAGTTCCTTTAGGGAATTTATTTCTAAATTTGGCACTGAGACTGAACCAGTATACTAATATGTACAAGCAATCACGATAAAGCGTTTTATTGCTTCTTATCTATCAGACTTATTTTTATGAATGTCATATTTCCCCGAGTAATAAAATCAATAGCTGTTTCGATATTTCGGCAGTTATTGCGATTCGCGATAAAATACTATAGGTTTAAACCATTCTTAAAGGGATCCGATTGTTGCTCAGTCAATCGAATGATATTGCTTTCAAAATAATAAATATTAGCTTTGGGACAACATTCGTCAATTTAAATGTGGTTTGGCTCATACTTGTATGTGATCTAATTTTATTGCAGTGATTGGTCTGCCTTGCCGTTGTATCTTAAAACAGAACTCTAATTATGATGGAACTGCTATTAAAAAAGCACCGACAGATTGTAGTTTTGTGCATAATAACCAAATAGCTCGTTTCGCGTAGTATACATAGTGATCAAGATGTGTATTGTTTTTCTTAATATACCATAGAGGTTATTACTAAAAACCTTGATTTTCAAAATGTTAATTATAGTCATTACGCTTAAAACTTCAAATAAGTTATTAGGCTTATTTTAAAGATACAAATTTAACTACATACATCGTAATTATTCATCAAATAATACATGGCATACACCTGTCTAGTTTTATTACCAACTTTCACAGCTCATAACTTTTAATTAACCCTACGACGGTTTCGTACCATCATATCGTTCGCAACCTCATTGCTTTGTTATCGTACCCTGTATTTGGGAATGAGGTACACATACAGAAGATGCCGGCGTTTGCCTGCCTTGGCCAAGCCTTATCGCAATTCAATCTCGATAGCGTTTGAGAATAGCCCCCAACCACTAATCACTGGACTATTATCGTTTAAATCTCCCCTTCTGTCTTCATGCTCCTATGGTCTTTGCACAAACAGTAATTAATTTTGGAATCTGAGGAATTACATTGTCATGGCAGTTTGCTTGATGATAGCCGATGAACTGGTCATTATTCGACTAATATCTGATGCAAAGCCCGGTTTAGATTACTATTGTACTGTAAAGTGATATATCTTCGATCGAACATCAAAGAAGATTTGGCTTAATTCTGTAATAAAACTTAAGTCACCCACCACAACGAAAAGGAAGGGAATGAAAGGTTGCTATTCAGGGCTTCAATTAAAAAATAATGACATCTTATCACGAGAAAGTACTCCGCACAGAACTGTTCAGGGTCTAGAGAAGTCAATGGGTGTATTCACTGCCTATTATGTGATACTTACGCTATCTTGAGCGGGACGTGAGTTAACAAGCCTGTGCTTACCCTCACGGCGAATAGCTTCACACTAACAGACACGTCTGCTGTTTAACTTCCTAGTTTAAAAGCTTCAATTTAAAATCAAATTTGAATGTCAACTGTCAAGCCATGCGGGGAACTCGGTCATAGACATTTTAAATAGGAAATTAATGCCAATGGCGGTCAGTTCCGACGTACCCTAGAAGTGTGACACGATATAAGGTCTCGTCACACGAAACTTGGCCTAAGTAAGGGTTTAATAATAGTTCCGTTGAGTAATTACTCGTTTTCCGGGTTTTTGGTATTAACTGCCGGAGGCAAGTGTTGGGTTTCACGCAATTATTTCGCCCCTGACAATTGCATGTTACGAAACTTATTTCATTACATATGATAAGATGTAATTAGTCTACAATTGATCAAACTAAATACTTGTAAAAGTTTTTATGCAGCGCGCATTATGGTCGAAAGTTATATTCGAAAACGATTCAGAAATCATTTACACAAGAATAGCGACGATATAAAATGAAAAACGATGTCGTGGCCAAAAAGTTTTTGAAAAGTACTCGCTTAAACTTAAAAGCTTAAACATTTAAAAGACGGGGACGATTAATTTTATGAGTTCCCGACAAAAGGTTCTTTCCGAATCATTGTATTGTGGAGGTGGCGGCATTGTGTCACGCCATCCGTCTACTACGGTTTTATTTCTGGCGGACCCGTGCCGTAAACATTCCTGCTGACCCGAATAACTGGGCTCCACTATGGCACTACTTTTCCAATAACTATGCACTGCATACTTTTCAATATAAGTCCGATTTCCAAAACCCGTCAAATGGAGCGTCTAACTAAAAATATTTCCAAGCTAATTTCGTCTAAAAGCATTTTTATTCTTCTGTAAACAGAACGGAAAATAGAATTTCACGAATGTTTACTTGTTACATGTTTTGAAATAAATTACGTAGGCCGATGTTTTGTTTTGCTACTACAATAGCACTTGTAAGTACGAATTTGTCAATACAATATTAGGTATTTCATTTCATCTTTGTAAAATGGTATTGTTTGTATTCGTCTACCAGACAACCAAATAATATTACCAACCTTATTTTACTTCTAAAATTCTTGTTTAGGATTTAAAAAAATAATAATTTTCGTCTTATTTTTTTCATTCGTAATATCTTCGCATCTGATTCATTTACCTGCCAGTATGAAGAAACAGTTCTTAAGCAGCTACCTGAACTCCACAAGTCATGTAACGTAACTTTCCCTTTCTGTAATATAATTTAATTTAATGTATCAGAAGATCCTGAAGGTCTTGTAAGGATGCGGTTTCCATATTTGCGGAACGGAATTGGGCGTACGGATCTCGTCAGTCACCGTATGGAACGCAGCCGCACAATGTCTACTTTGCGCCGGTATTCAGTTAGATCGTGGCTCCAACCGCAATGTACGATGAGCTTCCCAAGTTCATTTTTAGCATATACTATATTTAAAAGTATATTTATTATTTGATAGAAAAATGTATAGTATTAGAGTTTTTACTATATAGGGTGATGGGCCCGTCGGGTTAAAGCGGAACCCTGTCACTGAAGGTCCTCTGTCCGTCAGTCTGTCACCAGGCTGCCTTTAGCACTGTTATAACTAGACAGACAATTTTTGCCACAGAAACGAGAAAACGTCTCTTCGTTTAAGAACGAGAAATAAACATTGTGGTGGTGGCAGCAGTTGACCAAAGTTGTTTTCTTTAGACTATTTATTATGAACACTTAGTCCTACTTACTTTATTATTTTTTATTTTACTAGCATTTGAGAAGTCAGTTTTGAGGAGAGCGTTGCCTTTCCATTTCAACGCATCGCTTTTGATGCAGATCGACTAATCTTCGCATCCATTATAAATAATTGCAACTTATTGCTCTCAGGATATTGCTTCACTAATAGACAAAATCTTGAAATATACTACACCGATACTTTAATGAAAATCCCTGATATAAAAGAGTCCTTTTGTAAAGCAAAAATAAAATACGTCTTACGACACATATCTAGAAAACTTGGACGTTGCAAGAAACGAGATTCTCGAGTTGACTCGAGACGAGCGAAAGATGATCGGAAAAGAATTATTAAATATACAAAGAAAATATGAACAAACGAACTGATAGCCCTCCTAGTTCCTAACAGCCTCAAACTGAAAATAAGACTGAATACTCTTTGAGATTCACAACTAACGTTACTGCGTATGACGTCACACTAAAATCAATACTAATCTTTAAAGATTGTTCGTTATTTTTTTATAATCGTTTGTCAAAAGATGTCAGGGATAAAGGTCGACGGCATTTGTTATTCTTTGTATCAATGTTTCATATTTTCATCGGGCGAACAAAAAGTATTCGTGTGTGAATAATTAATGGAACTGATCGAACACTGCCTCTACAACGAGTTTTTATGCAAAGCTGCTGCTAGTGTGTGAGCTAATGTCAAAATTCATTATGCGTAACGCTATCTCGCCTTCAGTAACACAAATTTCCGCCTACAAATCTCATAATGATCTAGTAGGTATTTAACGCAAGTAATACGATGATACGAGTAAAGTATTACTAGAAAGTTTTTTCTGTGAACATCATCGAGTGGGTGGTTTTATATTCAAAGGACGCACCTACGTACAAATATTAACAAGTTAATAAAACATCCGTAAGATAGTGAAGCTCTAATGGTACTGGCTAGTATTAAAAACATCTGCATCACGATAATGTTAGATTTTGTTAACCATATTCAATAATATAAGAATACATTAATTTGTGTTCCACCACTAGGCAAAGAAAGGCATCGACCACACGAAAAATAAACAAACCAAAACTCAGCTGTAGCTTTCCTCCAAATGATTTCTTGCCTCAAATAAAAAAGATAGAACACAAAAAAACGCGAACATCGTTTGTATCAACTTCAGTGTGTCGCAAATTTGAAACGTCAGCACCGTATAGAGGCGAACGTTAATGACTTGTTCTAGAACATTCGCTGGCAGGATATTGAGTGCGATGCAGCCCTCGGAGGCAGTGTGAGCTAACAAGACGTCACTGTCTCACCTATAAAGTGAAGTGTCACATCACTTGTGGTGGTACACAGGGATTCTGTAGATTCGAGAGGCAATTAAAATTGCTTTGCCTGATTTTTGTTTGAATAGATTCGCAAACACGTCTAGGGTGTCTGTATATACTTTGAGATAGATCTTAAGACTTGTATTACTACAGCATGACTTATAGTGATAGGTGGAATAAAATATGAGATTCTATTCACATCAGTAAAGAGTATTTACTTTAAAGAATTACTGCGCGGTGAAATTTGTTCTGAGCCGAGGCTCACTAAACATACATATAGTCATATACGTATTCAAATATCTGATTTAGTGGACACTTTACCCCCTTACCTATTCGCTATATGCAGACCACCTACCTATGTAAATCTAAGCAAGAAACTTGAAATAAAACAATCGCCTATCAAATATTTTCAAACTGTACCTACTTAGATCGAAGCGATTGAAAATATTCTATTTCATTCTCACACATAGAAACTAAATGACAAAATATATCATATCTCACTCAGATCAATGATCTGTCGAATAAAATGAATTACTATAGCGCTTGTTACATGTAAGGTGCGGTCATTAAAGTATATTTTACAGTAAATGCAATCCTACTCCTTAATACAAGGTAGTTAGGTACATAGTAACTTCAAAGCTAAGGGGTTGTTTCTAAGTCAAAATTTTTTTACGATAGTAACGATACCGAACAACGAATCTATTCAACGATTTATAGTATATCGTTTTTCTTCTCTATAGGAATTAATTTGCAAGATATAATTAGTTTTTATTTTAGAGCGGGTTATTTTGGAGTGGGGAGAAAAAGGCTTTTTTAAAGTTTCCTGAACATTAAGTAAGTATATTTGTATGTTTTTGGATTTTTGATGGTTTATACTAAATATAAAAGTGTTTTCGGCACGAATAATTTCGCTTTTATTTCAACCTAAACAAAATTTTACGAATTTTTGTTTGGACTTCACCTTTGACGCTATAAATAAACAAAGCGACTTTTTATTAACAACGAAAATATTTATAGCATGAAACTTAGAAAACTACTGTTAAAAGGCAAATATAAAGTTTTCTTTTTTATAAAAACAAGCTTAGTTCTCTCTTTTCCTTGCTGTACCTACAATGCAGTTAGTTAAGCTTTGTAACTTGCAAGATTCAAACAGTAAACAAATTTAAAATTGATTTTTTTATACAAAGATGTTTTCCTCTCCCAATCTTTGAATATTGCAATAAAAATGTATAGAATAACTGGCTTACGGTCTTTGTCGCAATAAGTGTATTCGCCCCATTCTGAAACCTACCTTTAACAAGTTACCCAAACTTCAAATAAATTGATTGTTTAAAGTAAAACGTAATTAAAATTCAACTAACATAATTAGCACTTTATCACGTTAACGTTACCATGGCAACGAGTTCAAACGTCGATTCTGTTTCGGAGGACTGATAGAATTTCGAGTTACTCAATATTCCGAGGGCTAATAAATAAAATGCTTCGAACATTGTGTGTACAATCAAGAGGGTTAAAAAATCTATACAATTTTAAAGTATCCTTACGACCTCAATATCCACATCGAAGCTATAGAGCTGCGTAACTTATTGAATCCGTATTCACTATATTTTTCGAGTTCCTATTATTGGATCTTGAAGCATGCTTCCCGTTGTTTTGGAAAAAAAAAACAAAAGGATCGTAACATAAAAAGCTGAAGCATGTTTCAGCGATGAGCTCGCAACAATGTGATTGTACAGTTAATCTCATGAGTGAACTATATCAAATTTTTCAAACCAAACACTCCATTTCATGCGAACGAAAATAAATTTTCTCGTAATTTATATTCAGAAATTGGTATTGAAAACAATGCGGGCGAATTCTTCAATACGCCTACTCATAACTTGATTATCAGAATAATGCTGTTTCACAATAAATATCGATAAAGTAGGTTATATCTGTTTAAGTATTTCAGTTCGTAGGTAAATAATATTCCTGTTAAAATCAGAGAAAGGTTTAATCTTATGGAAAAGATCAGAAAAAGCAGTTTCAATGCTTATTTCGTAATAACCTACTACTACATCTTAATATTAACATTAACAAACTTATTCTTCAAAATAACAATTGTGAAATAATTTTACGATATATTAGTATAAACCAACTAAACTAATATAAATGGTTTTATATGGACAAGGAGCAGGTTCGATCAACGCAAGCAAGGTATCAATGTGACGTTTTCCAACCTATATGTATTTTCTTAACTATGCCAAGACAACACTAACAAGGAAAACATTGTGATTGCATATAATCTATATCTATACTAATATATAAAGCTGAAGAGTTTGTTTGTTTGTTTGTTTGAACGCGCTAATCTCAGGAACTAATGGTCCAAATTTAAAAAATATTTTTGTGTTGAATAGACCATTCATCGAGGAAGGCTATAAACCACGCTGCGACTAATAGGAGCTAAGATATAATGGAAAATGTGAAAAAAAAACCGGGCAGGTATATCTAAATCATAACTTATATCTTCTACCCACGGGGACGAAGTCGCGGGAAACAGCTAGTAGAATCTATAATTGCCAACCCGCAGCTAGCGTGGTGATCATAGCTCAATCCCTTCTTGCCCAAGAGGACTGTGCCCAGCAGTGGGATGTATAAAGGCTGGTATTATTATATCTACATTCCAAGGTAACATCTTTATGTATCTATGTATATTTCGATAAACACTTTTCGAAATTTTCCCGCACCAGCAAATTGGATTATGAGCTTGATATTCAGGCTGTGAATTTTGAGTTGGCGAACGTTATTCCGTTGGCAAACCTACCACTGTATAAGTCGGATCTAAATTTAGATTTAAATATTTTTGCGAATTGTTGTAATTCTATTGTTTTTGTATATCCTTAAGACGACAAATCCTCGAACACTCAACAACCGAACGATATATTTTAGAATGTAGTTATATCTTTATAGTTTGTACGTGCAATATCTTTACTTTTTAAGTCACTTTTACTTAATGGAAACTTAAAATTGAGTTGTGGTAATTATCTATTTCCTGTGGATTATAAAATAATAGGCTGTGATGACGCTATTGGTTGAAAGTTCTAATGGAACTATGACTCTACAGTTGTGACCAGGCGCTATTTAAATAAGCAGCAAATGTGAATACGCTTGACCAGAATGTGAATACGAGAGAGCAATATTTTTAACTCTTTTCTGGTGCACCAACTTCATAATAACAAAACTACTTCGAATGTTATTTCCGAAACTATGCAGATTTTGTTATTAGTTCAAAAACCTCGCGGATGTTATTAAATTTCGATCATGAAACCGATATTATGCATCATATTCAAACTCTGTGATCGTGATAATTATAGACAGGGCTAACTACACCCTTTTCGTAGCAAATTATGTAAATTGTCAGATACGAAACGTATGTATGGTTATATGTAAGTACATGACTTAATGTCCTGCGCAAAGTTTGTGATTTATGTGGAAACTGAACACGGAGACCATGTACTTATATACTAAATATAAGAATGTTAATACATGAAAGACTTAAGTATGTTTTATCAGTTTTGTTGTCGAAGTACGTTAGCTTCGTATCTTTTTTGTTACTTAGGCGTATAGGCATAAAGATATGTATGGACATTGGACAGCATCTTAAATGATCTGTTTATAATGTGTTGTGATACTGAAAACTAATAGGCTAAGTTACTTCGTGCTAAGTATACTTGTGTAGTAAAGCCTTAACGAGCGAGTCACTCAGGGTTTAGACGGGTTCTGATTTATTTACCACTAGCGCCATCTGCTACATGACACTAGTCTCTAAATGATACTTTGAAGTTGTCAAATTATCGCGTACTTACTTTAGTGAAATTGGGATTGCGCTTCTAAGTTTGAGTCACAAATTAGTGCGCCCTTAGTTCGGGTCGCGGCGCAGTTGTATCACACACAAGTTTTGTCCTCTAAATACTGGGAGACATTAATTAAGGCTATTAATATTATACACGAATGTGTCATTATAAGCTGTCAGTATAGTTAACAATAGTGTGCGTAGTTGCCAAACAACGTGTTTGTGTTACATATACGCAGACGTATGTATGTATATTAGTAGTATATATGATAACAAGCGACGAAGGGTTGGTTAGCAAGAAATAAAGTATTATAATAACGGGCTTTATTAATTAGTCTGTTCTTTATGAGCGTATATTTTGTGACTGGGTTACAGTAGCTGTAAATAAACCTATCATTATTTTGTGTGAATAATTTAAATACATCATAAAATTGTTGGCTGAGCTGTGGTAACATCTTGTGTTTTAATATTTTAATGAAAATTTTACTGTCTATTAAGGTGATTAGTGGTTAACAACGACGGTCAATAGCGTGTGATGGAATTTACTGAATAAAAATATAGAGGAATGCTCATGGGTGTCTTTACAAGGGAAATAAACGCATCGTGCGTCTCTCGACCAAATTTAAAGTGCGTCCACACTTTATTATTTCATTACGGCGGTGTGAAGTTGGAAGATAGTCAGCGAAGTGCACACGATAAGGATTTAATTCCATGAGTAGACCGGGGAGTTGTGAGGAGAGCGCGGGAGGACGGGAGAAGTGACCACAACGGAACGCGCAGTACAAAGATTAAATTGAAACTGGCAACTTGCCAGATTCACTGTACCTAAAATTACAAAATATTATGCTGATTTTATAGCTTGACTAAAGGACTGCTTACAGACTTGCTTCGAAGCGTTGTCGGGTGAATTATTACGGCACAATAAAAATTTAAACCTGCATTATTTTAATACGTCCTTATGGTCGTTACGGTAGGCTTTAACGGCAGTTTCATGTGCTTCTACTAGGTAACATTCGGAAGTACACTTTTAAGGTAAATTGTGTTATGCATTTTTAGTGAAAAGTGTACTGACTACCACGGTTAAATAAGGAATATTTTTAAGAATTTTTTTTCTTTTCTTTCTTTCTTTCTTCGTTTTTCCTTTGTAAGGTTTATTGATAGTGCTATTGTTTTTATCATAAAGATTTGTTTGATATTCTTTTTACAAATATAGATTATCCAACAATTTTAACAGATTTAGGGAACATTTGACCATGTGACGGTGGTCGGGATAGCATAAACATTGGACATGTAGGTATTTTACGCTGCACGCTTTAGCTGCTGTAAATAAACTTGACCGCAATAGTCAAAACACACGTGTAAAGAACACCATGTTCCACAAAAGTAATGTTTACCTAGAAATAAAAAAAAGCAAAATTCGTATTAAACATTACTGTTTCTTTTAAATCTGTTATTTTTCCATTCTGTACTAATAACTTCACCCGGTTTTAAGTAAAAATGGGTTTAACGCAGACCCACGGAATTGCAAAGGACATGGTTCCCTTAAATGGGTATTTTGGACTGTTATAATTGTTAAGATACGAGTTGACATTTTCCACTAATTCCGAGTAGGATCAGAATCAACTCTTTTATTTTTGTTAAAAAAATCAAGTATTTTTAAACTCAAGGCAAACTATCGAGTAACAATTCCCTGAATCCTTCGAAAAAGCTAGTGGTTAAAAAAAATCATCATCATCATCGTCATCATCCACAGTCTTTATCCTCCCACTGCTGGGCATAGGCCTCCCCTTTCTCGTGCCAATCTAAAATACCTTTTATTAAATATGCATCCAAAAAACAGAAATGGCACAGTTACATATTTAAAAATATAATATTTCACTGAGCTATGTATAACAAACGCTCTCTTTGAAATGCTTCCAGTTTCCTATAATTCCTGCGAAATATAAAACAATTTTAAACTGTAAATGATAATAGTAAGCAATTATTTTCGAACCTTAACTTTGGGAGAAGGATGTTACGTAAGGAGATTAAATTTTTCAATAATCAATAAATAATACTAATCAATAATCATAAATTTGTAAATCCCAAAAAAAAAATACTCTAGGAATATGCAGAGGAATAGAAGAACTAGAAATGGATTGCAAGATTCCCTAAAACATTGTCACACTTTCAAAGACAAGTGCAACTTGAAAGAGCGACGTTTGCGAACAGCGGCATCGGACCGCGGGCGTAATTAATAAATTGTACTTATTAACTTCTTCAACAGACCAACTAAAGAAGGTCGGGCCAATTATACCGAGAGTCCTGCCAAAAGTGACACTATTGGTGCTATTTACTCGATGATAGAAATACGATGGTAGAGTTTCATTGAGTCTTCGCTCCATTTTCTTTGGTAATTGCCTTTCAATTCGTTATACCTCAAATTCCATAACTTTCATTAGTGAACAAAATTGTTCAACCATAATTTTTAAATATTGTTCTTTATTTAATAGCTGTGACACTCAAAGCTATTCGCCTAAATAAAAAAAAATTGCAGCATTTCTTTATTTATTTATACAGATTTTATCTCAGAATATTATATACAATATAGAATTACATTTATCTAATCCTTTGCACCAATTGCATTCAACGTTTTTTTTACTGCTCGCATAAAAACTTTTAGTAAATTGTTGCACCAATTTTATAGTGACAGTCAATGAATCGTGCTGTCAAACTACCTGGCATTGTAGGACTCTACACAGATCTATGCGTGCCATCTGCCGGTGCAGTTCCACTCAAAACAACTGTGTCACCCAAAAGCTAAACGTTTGACCTATAAAGCTCTCACTATGAGCGTAATGCATTATGAAATATATTTTAAGAGAAACCGCAGTCACTTGTTAACTCTACTCCACAGGACTTGAAACCTAGGTATTAGGTTTAGGTATACCTATATATTTACACCGATGAAGTATAATTATTAAAATTTGTTCTTTTTATTTCCTCGAAAAAATGGCGATTAATTAAACAAAATTATTTCCTGGATATGGACCATTACTTTTTTATGAAGCGTAACTCGTTTGGTAGCTACGTGCAGATTATCTTAATTCAAACGTTCGCAATACCTTTCAAATGCGGCAAGGGTTTCTTAGCATTTTATTAACATTAAAAAAGAGGAAAGCAAAACACATAAAATCGTTACGGGGCCTACGCAGTTTGGACGTTTAAACTTTTTATAGCGGCTTTTAGAGTGAAAATTCAACGGATATCTGTGAACAAATAGTAGTCCCTGAAGAACGGAAACTGCCATAAAAATTCGCGTCGTCGTCATTAGTCTCAGACGTGTTTTGATCAGGGACCGTACTATGAAGTGTTAGAGCCATCATTGTTCTGCTGCTAGAGTAAGAGAGCGCTATACGTTTTTTTATAACTTCATCTCTGTTTCTCGCACAAGATAATAACCCCAATGACACTTTGTAGTAAGGCGTTCTGACGCAGGCCCGCCTCTTTTTATCATCGACTCGCAATTTTAAATGAGGCCTCGTGAATAAACTCAGCCTTGGAGGATACTCGATTTTAAATCCCAGAGGTAGGGATCTCTTTTACATCTCAGTTACAATAACTAAGTTCTAACGATAGCTTTCAAAGAAAGGACCCTTGAATCGTTGACGTTAATATAATAATGAAAAAGTCTGTTACGGAGTGAAAGACAATATATTTTTACGTTATTAATTTTTGGTGTTGCGATAACACTGAAAATTTTAGATAAATGTTTATCAATTTTTAGTTATTCACAATCATAATATATTGTATTAAATAATAATAATTTGTAGTATAGTCGATTTCAAAAATTTACTGAGTGTACATACATACATATTAAGAAATGATATTATGGTATGCCTTTCTAAGCAGGAAGTAAATTGAAATATTTAGTTTATATTCAACCTTCCTTAATTTTAATGTTGATGTTTCCCTTCTTTTCACCGCGTGATAAGACTTGACAGCCTACTGCTCTGTATCATCATTTGAGACGTAGGTATTGAAACAGCATTTACGTTTTTTTGTTGTAAGAAGCTAGTTCATTTTTTCCAAAGATAAAACCTTCCAATTGGTAACAGTGTTGTAATATATAAAAGAGTCTTATTTATAAAAAAAAATGTCCTACAAAAAACACCATTTAATTCCGTTGCTAAAAAGCACTCTCCACTCTTCCAAGGCAAGTTAACAAATAAAACCCTTTCTTTAATTCAACTGTGTATATTTGTCTGAAAAAAAAGTATGTGAGTTTTCCCCCTATAAAAATATTAGTTTGCGGTGAATGGGTGAGTGATTTTTGGGGGCCTATACATTAAGCCGGCGGCTTGAGCCATTGCTAAGCGCTGTACTCAACAGAAACATGCAATAGCTTTCACCCTGGATTTAATGATACGAACAAAGACTTAAAAAGATTGAAGACAGACCAATCTTGAATAGAAGATGTTAATTTACTTGAGTGAGATGGAACCTACCTCAGATTAATTTAAATAAAACCTTATTCCACATTTGAATTTAATTATAATTGAACTTTATTTCAGAGGAGAAAGATGAAATCTAGTCGTAGATTCAGGTATGCTAATAAGATAATAAAAGAAGGCAGAGCCAAAACTTTTTGATGCTTAATTATGGCATTTTTTTAACTCTAACCTCCGCCTACCAAAAGGCAATTTTGTAATATTATTTTATTCTTCTCATCGTTCTTAAAACTGTCTAAATTTCAGTATTTTACTCTTCTATTATCTTCTCAATACGACCTTTTCTCGTCCTGGTGTTTTGAGGTTTATCTAAACATTCACAATGCGATTGTTAACGTAAGATGGGGTGAAGACGATAAGTATTTATTTATGAAGACTTGTCATTTATTATCATTGCTTACTTATTCGCAGTATCATTGCCTTTTAACGTTAAAATTTAATAATGAGTTCTATGTTTTGGTGCCTGGCAGTCGCTTCCGCCTCAATGTTGTTTTGATTTGAATGTATTTATTTACTTTGAGTACAAAATTTTGTTAGGCAAATTGGATCATTGCTCATGAAATATTTAAATATTTAATTTTCGAGTAAATTGTTACTTGGGTAGACCTTAATGAAATAGCTGGCGATACATATGTAATACCTTTAATCAAGTAAAGACACGTCTGTCTGAGATAGATTTATCAATTTAATATCAGGTTTCAAACGCAAGGTCCCATTCCAACAAATAATTAGAGCGTAATGTTTCATAGTTCATGTAACGATTTAATTGCATTTCCATTTATAAAGCTATAGTACTGTAGAATATTTAGTCGAGAGAATATAATGAAACAATTGATGCGATAAACAATATAACACCGAACACTTGTTATGAGTATTTATTTTAAACCGATTCCATTACTTATCTGCCTACCTGTTCAATCGAAAATATATAACGTTATATTGCCTGTACGGTTCATCATATATTTATTTTATGAAAACACTCTCACGCGCTCAGTTAATTTGGTTCATTAAAGCTAAAAGTGGAAATTGGAATGAAACATTTACCAGTTATCATGCATTAAATCGTGGGATAAAAGGCAAACCACAAAATAATGACAATATGGCCCTCGGCTAGTGTTATGAAAGAGCCACGACCAACCGCTCTTATTTTTTGTGCGAGCCCATGGCACTGTGTCAAAATGCGATTGTGTCCATTTGCTATTGTGACCACTGGAATTGTGCCCTTATACCGAATCGATCAAACTCGACCGACTGCAATATTATAGGTCCCAGCGACCTCTGCAAATATAGTATGGCCGTTATTGAATATCCGACATACCCCATATTTTGAAATAGAAATATTTTGGTTTCTCATGATATTTTTATGAAATAAGATTGACAAATATCAAAAACATTAATCGAAGTACGAATGCGTAAAACAATCTGTTATTTTTTTTTTATTTCATCAACAGTTTCTTGATTCTGAATGTAGGCAGTATTTTTCACCGTTTTAGTAGTCTCAATTAGACACTACTTGTAAACCAAGTAGTAATTTAAATTAATTATTTACGAAATGTATGCTTTACGGCTACAAATTAAGGTTTATATATTCAGTTTTGAAAATAAGGGTTTAGTAGGAACTCATTAGCAATGTACTTGACTGGCGCACTTTTGCTCGCGGCCAGGCGTAGGCTCGGCGCAGAAGCGCCATTTTAAAAAAAGGTGACAAAATCTTGTAAACACGGCTCAATTCAAGTTACGCTAACAAGATAATTCTACAGAGTTTCCGACTAAGGGAAGTTTAGGCTACAGAAATTAGCCTGAATCGAAAAAGGCTCGTAGAAAAGATATCCAAGATAGCGCAAAATGGTCCGGTTCGCAAAAAATATTGGCGTTGACAAATCTGTATAGAATTTGCTGCGATAACCGTCCTAATTCAGCGAATAGTAAAATCAGCTCTATTGTCTGAGGTAAATCTGTTCGTACTTGGGCTTTCAAACTTGACTGATATGGAAACGATTTGTTTTTTGAAGAATGCTGAATTCTTCTCTCCTCTCTTCTCAAAATACCTAAGGTCATAGTAAAATAAAAATTTAAAAATGCAATGGTAAATCAAGTGAACTCATCTAGTCTTTTGGCAAGTTTTGAGAAAAGCCAGATAGGAACCTCGTTATCACTCCGAAAACAAGGCGTCTTTCAGATAAATAAAACAAAATGCAAAAAATGGACACCCACTGGTTAACTTTACGATACTTTTGCGCGGAGTTTTACAATCTTTCTCCAGTGTTACAAAACTTTATTATTAGTTTTTATTAAATTTCAGCAAATTAAGATAGTCACTTCATTTTCAATAAGAGTAGCTGCTGTAATTTTAGTTGCTGGGCTTTGAAGAAATCATTGGACATTTGTTGGACTACGCAAGAAAAAAAATAGTTTATTTTTATATTGGTGTACTTGTATTCAGTGAAATATTACATTACACTGCACAGTATGTACTTAAAGATTACACAATATTGTTTAATTCCCAAAATTGAAAGTCAGGAACAATGAATAAAGTCGGAGTTACGTGAATTTTCATAAATTATTTTCTCCATTCACGAAGTACATTGTATATTATTCTTTGACCCAAAAATAATGTATGCGCATAATTTCAGACAGGTATCTACTTAACACTGTATTGAAGAAGCATTTTGACTAGCGCCTAACGTTATTTATCCGAAGCTTTATACCTTGACATTATTTTGTAAAAGAGTCCCTTAGATACGTGAAAATGATCATGAGTACGTATATTGTGTGTCTACTTTTTATCAACGCGAAATCAAATTGAAGTTCTCGATCAAAATGTTTGGGAGAAGGGAACGTTACACGTGCCAAGTTTTAGCTTCACCTCTAAAATGTGTAGTGCAGACGGTTGTTGGGAAATTCGCGGGACTTTACTCAAAAGTGTTTTGATCAGCCTCCCGTGACGCGACGACGAATAAAAAGAGAGGGAAGTTTTGCATTCAAATGAGGTTTTCTAGGCTAGGAGACCACGAAATACAAATCCTAATTTTCCTGATTTTACTGTCGGTTTTGAGAGCTCCATGTATAAATGGGAAATGGAACCATACAACCTACTATAGTTTCTGTTGTCTGTCCGCCTGTCTGTCGGTCCGTGTGTTCATCCGTCTATTACTAGGCTGTATCTTACGAATCGTGATACTTTCAAATTTCGGATTATGTGTCAGTTGCCACTACAGCCACAAAAAACAAGGTAAAGCAACGGTTGGTGAGGGTTGGAAATGAAATAAGTTTTTTTTGCAAACATGTTTTTCTTTTGCCTGTTTGCGAAGAACCTTTAGTGTTGCGACTTCGACCCATCCTAAACCATTTGAAACTTAATTTAATGTTTGATAGCAGGATTCTTTCAAAGTTACTATAAATTTCAATTTGCAGTCTCATACAGGAAGGTAAGAAATGTTCATGTTTAGTTTTTTAATAATGTACTGTCCCGTTCTATTTGCCCCGGGGCAGAGGGTGCGTTTACAGATATAAATCTCTCATGAACAAACACCCACACACAAATAAATATCTCCGGGTCATACAAATAATAGTCCCATGGGAAAAGAACCTTTGCTATAGTTCTTTACATAAGAAAGAGGGCTGAGAAGTTGTGATATAAGTCTAATGCTACAGACCTTAAAAAATATCGCAGTTATTTTGAAGCTTTAAAACACAGACGCTTCTATCTATAGAATATTATTAATTAATTAATAGCTAAAAGTTAGAGCTTTCCTTCCACATTTGACAGTAACGTTGATTAGTTGTTCATTAAAACAGGTGTTAACTTACTGTAAATAATCTGAGATTTTTTTTGACCAACAGTAAATAATGGAATAAAGCCTGTTAATTTTGATTTTAAAGTTTTTGAATTCATGCTTCACGCTTGAGTTTCATTTTTAATTTTTTAGGTAAAAAAGAATATTCAAACGACATTTTCATGTATACGACAATGGTGGTGCAAACTAAGGGAAACATTTCAACGCTTCTGTGTTTATACAAGTAATAACGAGTATTGACAGTTCACGTGGTTGTTGTGAACTAACTTGAGAAACTTCCACAAGTCTAGACTTTCATTTTGTACTGTTATAAGATGGATGGTTTTCTTCGAAATAATCAATTATTGCACTCAAAAAGTTTGAGTGAGATTTGTAGCTGCTTACTTTGAGGTATGTACCTATTATTAATGATGCCCTCAAATACTTTTACGAAGGGCAATAACATTGAGTTTTCGTGCATTCTGGATCATACGACTTTACCAGAAAACATGTTTTTAATAAATGTGTTCTAACAAGCTATTATCCTTGTATAAAACAAATTAAGTTTTGTTTAAATAAATTTACAAATTTAAAAAGAAACAGGAATTCTTTTTTCATCCAATAGAAATGAAACACTAAATCGTTTTTTTTAATTAAAAACTTGTATAAGTTCACAACACAATAGAATCAGGTGCCAAAAACCGTTAAAAATGAGTTTAATGTGAAATTACTAATTACTGAAATTGCATTAACTAGAATCCAACAAACCGATTTATGCAAAAGGCATAATGCGTTTTCTACAATTTAAATCAACATACATATATTATATCTACACAACAACATACCCCTCTTATCAGCGCAGCCGGCTAAGCACTAGATACATTCGGTTTGAGCGTAATTCGATAAGAATCTCCTAAAACAGTCGAATTCGTAACGTACACAAGGCGTGTAGCATCTATATTGATTGGTATCTTACTATGCCACTGGGGTCCAACTATTATTCTATTCAATCTAATATCTCTAACAGTTTCGGTGCAAATATTATATCCTCGTTTAGCGGCCTGATACCCTTCCGACAGATAAAACACAATACTATCAATGTTTATCACGCTGTTATTGTTTCACGCGTAGATAGGAATAGATTTTTGTTTAATTGAATAGTGATTTTAATTGGTTTAACTGCTTCCAATAGTTCTATTACTCGGATAGTTCTAGTATTTTTTTATTACGTGCCCATTTTTTCCTAAATTCGTCGTATATTTTGATTACTTACAATGTTAGAATTGATGTAATTTATAAGACTTTTTTCGATCTTCACTATGAAAAGTTATATTTCTTTGAGAACTAATCAGTCGGATCGAATCAACGAATTGGCAGCCAAACATACATACATTTGAGTGATTTCAACAGCGCTGATGGTTACAAAAATATGCTGCTCTATAAGCCCTAATATTTTACGAGTTATTCTGGTAATACTTACTGAGTCTAGACAATTTGAAAGCATCGGCAGTGTTGATGATGTCTACGTAGAGCTGGAAGTCGAGTCGAGAGCGATTAGGGCTGGTGTGCTGAACCATAGCAAATTTGAAAGCATTCTGAATCTCTTCAGTGTTCTGGTCAAACACCACACCTGTGGGAGAAAGGAAATAATGTTAATAAGGTCCAATTTAGTAAAATCGAAAAAAAGTCTTTGTCAATATAGCTTCTTTGAATTAAATGAACAATTATTGTGGTACTTATTACACATATGGAAAGGGGAAAACACACACTAAAATAATAAATAAAAAGAATCAAATATTGTAAAATTAATGCGAGACATAGTATGTTTTAAGACTTAGACACATTTTTTTGAAATAATAATAACCGCTGCCCAATTTTGGACATTTTGTTGACACAAAGCTCATAAATAAAAACTCATACTGGAACAATTACGCAGAAGAGATACTTATTCTTTCTTAATCTCGTTATATTCGTGACATTCAAAGGTCAAAAAAATCAACTTCATGATAGCTCATCATGAAGTTGATTTTTTCTCTGGTATTAAATAAATGTTTGAATTATTTTCTTTATGCAGTATTTGAATGATAAAGCTGTTGATATATATTGGTCATACGTACATACTAAGTATATATTTTCTATGGATTTTAGTGCAATATACCATCACGCTGCGACTAATAGGAGCGAAGATACAATGGAAAATGTGGATAAAACAGGGCTGGTATAAATCATAACTTATACCTTACAGACCAACCACGCGGACGCAGTCGCGGGCAACAGCTAGTATTACAATAATTAGACAAAGCACATTGAAATTCATTGCGCGTTATAATGACTTTGTAATTAAAAAGCAATAAAATAAATGCATACGGCAGGGAATGCTGATGATTAAATAAAACCTTTAGTCGTTCATTGGTTTATGAATATGACTAGAGTGTGTGGCCGGCATTCGCAATTTATTGTTTTGCAAGCATACGCGGGTATAGTATTCCGGTATGAAATTTATAGCCCCAGTCTGGCTGGAGAAAAATATGGATTTATTGGTCGAGCTTTGCAACAAATCGTTATTGCTTTTAGGGATCTGATGTTCCATACTCGATAAAATGTAAACCTTGAATTAGTTTATGGATGCGTTGTTAAAATGTTAATGCATTTTGGTGCAAACATTTCTTCATTTATTTTTCAGTTTTTTTTTTTGTGAGTATTCTACATAATATGTGACAAATTATAGGAGTGAGTTAATTATTCCGCAGATGCCATATATACGAGGTTTTACAACATTGAAAAATTTAAATAATTATATCACACATTACTAACATTCTGCAACATTCACACAACGCCACTTAGTCTCAAACCAAGCAAAGCTTGCTTACAAATTTTACAATACATAATATAGACAAATTACACCCAGACACAGAACATACGATCGTGCTCATCACAAAAACATTTGTACAAGGAAGGAAACGAACGTACGACCTCCGGCACAACAATCAGGTTCGCTAACCACTATACCAAGAGGCCACACAACAGCCAATTCAGTACATTTAATTAATAATAAAATTGACTATTTAATTGTGTAATAGTAAAATATAAAGCAAGTTTTCATCAAATTTTCAAAAGAAACTTTTCAGACAAACTTGAGTTGTTGCAACGTACGGTTTTGATAGTTTTATTACTTTATACACTTATAATTCACTGCAACTTTATCTACTTACAACACCTGTCTGACCCCACGTCTATCTTGGGTGTCTGTTACATACTTAACAACTTGAAACTTACTTTTAAGGCTATATTTTAAAGAGCTTTACAATATTCATAATATTTAATTTTTATACCAAATGTTCTGACCGGTATCATTTGACATTATTACGCTAATGTATTTCAAATAATATTCCAATCACACTAATATTAAAAGGTAATTAAGGTGGCTATTATTGTCATCTTTAGTTATAAAACCACGAACTCGGTTTTAATATACGAATATGCCAATAACATAGATAGATCTCCGCGGTTGAATCTGCTGGCTAAAACTAGCCATGCAATTATTTTAATAACCATTTTTAGTCATGATACGTGACTAACAAATATTGCAATTCGAGCCTGGCTTAAAATATTCGTTAGCACTTATACTAATTCCGCATAGTGCCAAAATAAAAACAATTGTCGGCGATTGAAATGAATATTTATATAGAAACATATTCGTCCCCTAACAAAAACAACAAACGATAGTTTTAATGGCCAATTTTGACCAAAACCTGCCTTTGAAAGAAGATTAATAAACAAATGACTAATATCCAAATGCAAGTTTATTTCCTTGATTAGTTGTGAGTATTTCAATCATATTAGTTGGCATAACATAGGGCCAACAAATTAACTATCATCAAACCAAACTTTCTAAAAAATATTGAGATGTGACTGAACTGTTTAGCATGTTTATTTTACAGCTAGAAATAGATACAGTCCCAAAATAACGTAGCATTTAGCCGAGACATAACAATGTCATGAGGAATTGTTTATCGGAAATAATACAGGCCAAGTACGCCGCACAAGAACAATATGTAGGTAACATAAATACAGATTTTGAACAGTATTATAAACGTATATTAAGAGTAGTTTTTGTCAACCCAACTTGTGGAGCGGATCGACCCAAACCGTACAAATATTTGTTTGAACTACAGCACTCGGAGTGAGGGTTATAAAAATGGCCTTCGCTGACTTATACCGCGGAGAGCGTATAGTAAATCGAGGTTTGTAGGTAATAACAGTTATTGAGATTGTGAATTTCGTATTCATAGTCGTCAAAACCTCTTCTTTTATTCCTCTGCTACGTCAAATATTCTTCGATTTAAAGAGAATGTAGGTTTAAATTATTTTTTAACTAAGAAGAACTTAAGAATTTAATTAAATTTCGTCGTTTTTGCAACAAGTCTGCCTGAAAATATATGATAGTGTTCTAGCTTCTAGCTATATGAGTTAAACAAACAAGTCGAGACTTATGGTAATGTGGTTGGTATTATATTGTGTTTGCATGTGTGATGACTTCGCAAAAGCCTGTAAATTTATGTGAAGACGTAAGATTGGTGCATGAAACTACCACGGGTTATGCCAGCTTGATTGATTTTAAGTTTTACTACACACCCCAGAAGCTTCCCGACAAAAACACTGCACCAGTAAAAAAACAATGAAATTTTTATACGGATTAAAGATTCAATTTTTTGATAAAATTGTTTCCATTCTTCTCAACGTTTTTTGTGTTTATTTTATTTAAATCGTAAACCTATATTATTCAGATAACTAAATTTACGTTTATAGCTGTTGAAGTAAAATGAAAGCAACCCCAAAAAACAACATTTTGGGGTACCTTAATAAAAACCTCATGAGACGCGTTTTGATATCAAGTAAATTATTCTGAGACTTGGAGCCATAAATAAGACTATGCAAAAAGTACGCGGCACTAATCTAATTTTGCGGCGATTTGCGGCCTTGTATTTTACCTTCTGTTATAAAATATGTTTGGAAATGAAAAACTTGCAAATTCTCGAGAAGAGCATAAGGCTAAAATATTACACCTTAACTAACTTAATATTTCCAGTTCAACAAGTACATAAGAAAATGCTAAAGGATTTTAAATAGATTCGAGTTAGCAAAACCTTGTTTAAGAAGCATTTTTGTTACAGTAAAAGGGAAAGTTAAGCGAAAAAGAAAAATGCCCCGAAAATTTTAATTATAAGGTAACAAGGCAACTTTTGACGTTAATGCTTTTTAAGTACCAATTATTGAAAATGCTACGCCCCCTGATGTAATGTGGCTTCATTCCCGAAACAAATGAAAAGTCACGTTTTGCTTGGCCGTTATGAAATTACATGTTCCAATACCGATACTCGATGTCGTTCAAATCACTGACTCCTTTCATATCAATAAAATCTGTATTGTGTTGGTAATCCATTTACCTTTTTCATGTATTTATAGAAACGGCCGTGAAAAGTCACAACAAAAAAAAAATTATAAAGAAGGAAAAATTAAACGTGTATAAAATATTTTTTGATTAAATTATTTATATCTTGACTTCAAAACGTGAAGTTTAAACTGTATAAAGTAAAACTCATGTAAGTTAATAGTGGAACCATAAAGAATCGGAACTCGTGACGCTAAATTCAATTCAAAGGCTTATGTGGAAGTTTTTATTCAGCGTTGTTAACAGCCTCAAAGCGGTCACGTAAAGGATAGTTTGCAACAGCTCGTCGTGAAACAGCAATGGTAATACTTCAAACAAACGCTTTCAAAATCATCTAACTTAGACTCTGCTTTACGGAATAAGCCTAGAACTCGGAGGTTGCTTGTTTCGACTTTTATTTATGTGAGTAAAAGGTTTTGACGAAGGAAATATGACGGCTTAGTTTTTATTGTAACGTAAATAGGCGCGGGTCAAAGGAAACTTTCTTTTACTTGCCCCGACAGATGTCCTTAATGTTCGGGCACAGTTTGTTTATGTCCCTTGGAAAATTAGTGCTAATGCAATGATTGTGTTTCAACTTGTTTTTCTGTTTTAGGTCGAGTAATTCTTGCTAGTTTATGAAAGAGCTTTTTCTGTGAAAGTTTGAGACGGTTACCTGCCAAACTAGACTCTTTACAAGTAAATTAAAGTATACTTACTCCGTAACTGTTTTAAATAAATTTTCCTTTAAATAAAGATCAAAACTTTTGACATCGTGATATAAACACAGGCATAGATACAGTAAAGCCACTTACCGCTGTAGGGAAGTCAAACTTTCATTAACAAATTCCCAAATAATATTTTGAAATCCAAAATTTCAATGCAAGTAATGAAGAGTTATTTGGCAGATTTTATCGCTGCCTTATATAATAATTAGGGCACCGAAACAGAGGCGTTTTATTACTGAAAGGATTATATTAGCCTCAGAAAGCAGCGACAAAGTATTAAGCACACCTACAAAATGAAATTTCTAAATTCGTTTCCTTTGTTTAGTCATATATATTAAATATTTCTTGACCTGGCAATAACTTTGCGGAAACAATGGCCAAACTTTTGATTTGTAAATAAATCTAAAGTCAGGGTTGTGTGAGAAGAAAAAAACAATATCACCTACTTGGTCAGAGCAAGGGCTAAAAAAACATATTTTGCGTAAATATGAAAAATACAATGATGATGGTGAATGCTGGTGAATGCTGTCGTACGTATCTTTGTACACTGTTTTTCTTCATTGATTAAGCTATGATTACATTTTAGAAAAACCTCTACGGCTCATGGTACTACGTGTTATATATAACTGTTGTTTCAAGCTTCGATCTTAAGATTTCAGGTAAACCTATCCGAGAAATCATAATTAATTCATACTTAAAAATTTATAGCATCCATGACGAAACGTATACTCACCTCATTACCAAACAACTCATAATTTAAAAGGTAGTAATGTTCCGATTCGGATAATCCTTGGGTCGTAGGATCTGTTGGTTGGGATTGACACGCTGTGATACGTCATTAGATTTATTACGCCTCCATATAGGATTGGGTGTATATCCTTAGGATTCGATGACGATATAATTAATTTGTGTAACAGAGTATCCGTCTGGTACATACCACAAAGTCAACTGAATTATCTGTATTGCTTTGTCCAATGTGCTAATATTGCCGGCTTTATCTCCTAATATACTCGTAATTGTCATTTCCTTATTGTTACCACAATTTTATTTGCCAAAGTTATTGGTCCTTTCTTAGATATCGCACCGAAAATATTTGTATTGTTTCGACTTAGTCTGATAAACAAATGAAGACTATCTTTGAGCTCGTTATGATTTTAAGATTTAAGCAATAGTCTATATCATGTATATGTTTGGAATTAAGTAATTTTAATACTCCGCAACAATCTTGAATACCTAATACAAAACTCAAACATTTACACAAAAACACTCATATGAAGATATATGTAGATATGTATATGTATCTTAGATGCTTAGACAAGCATCATTACAAGCCATTCAAAATGAATAATTGTTGAAATTGATCAATTGACAGCATACTCAACCTCATTATATTGAACCTCATTTTTGTAGTTTAGTTTTAAGTTTATAAATTTGAAATTGTTCTTTAGTTGTCATGTTTTTTATTCGTATGTCAGTAAAAATAAAATAAAAGTAGAAGCGACTATAAAAGGTTTTAAAATTGTTATTTCTGTTTAGTATTGCGCAACAATCCGGCGATTGTCTTGCGGAAGTATTGTTTGTAAGAATATGTGCAATTTGTAAGATTCAAGAGGTATTTTAGAAGCAATGTTCAATAAATGAAAATTTCCTGTCAACTCGGACTCAATTTATTTCTTCAAGAACCCAACCCACTGTAAAAATAACAACAGGTTATGGGCCCAGGACAGCAGTGAAGGTTTTTTTTGAGTGGATTTGAGGACGAGTCAAGCAGAAAAATCGTCAGGACCAACGTGGTCAACACAACCTCAAGTCAGTATTGGAGCAGTCAGTGCACAGCAAGTCAGTCAACGTACGGCAAAGAATATGCAAGTCGCTTAGTCTGTAAATCGCCACGAAAGTTTTTAAATTCGTAAATTGTCAGAAATTTCTCGAATTGTCACAATTTAAAACAAAATGGATACTGTAAAGTCACAATTAGAAATGTTGAGCGAAGATAGTCAAGGAAATGTAAATTTTGTTTCATGGCGTTTCAAGTTAAATTTGGCTCTTAAAAACAGAGATCTTTATGATATCGTATCAAGTGTGAAGTCAAGACCAGCAGGTTCAGCGTCTGAAGCAACCGTCTCAGCTTGGACTAAGAAAGATATCGAAGCTCAAACATTAATAGGGTTAAATGTAAGTAGTAAAATTGCAAACAAAATAGCAAATTGCAAAACTGCCAAAGATATGATAGATAAGTTAGTTAGTTTGTATGGTACCAAAACTGAAGTAACCCTTGAAACATCCCGCATTAAATTTTTTACATTTGAATACGATGAACAGAAGTCAGCAATTGAGAACTGCATGGAGATTCTGGATCTTGCCGAAGAGATCTCCACTGAAAAAGATCCTATGAAAGAAAGCTGGATCATGACCAGGATCATGAGTGTCCTACCACCGAAACTGGCACATTTCAGAACATCTTGGGACAACGTGACAGGAGCCAACAGAAATGTAGAAACTTTGATGGAACGTTTGAGGCTTGAAGATGAACGACTCAAAGAAACGTCGAACACAGAGGGCAGCACCAACAATGCTCTCATATCAAGAAAAGAAAAACATGGACAGTCGACAAGCAACAAACAGGACAAGTCTCAGACCGGATGTTACAAGTGTGGCAAGAAGGGTCACCTGATCAAAGAATGCAGAGGAAGACCGTGCCAAAAGTACATCGAGTACTGCAAAGAAAAATATTCATGCAACATTTGTAAGAAAAAGGAGCACTTTGCAAAGGAATGTGATGCTCGAAATGAAGGAAGCAAGCCAGCCAATGAAAAGCCACGCAGAAAAGCCTTCCTAACTACGGCACTTTCGACAGTGGACAACGACCTCTCCAAGGATAATAACTCATAGTACCAAGACTGTGGAGCCAGCCAACATATGACGTCTCACCGAGAGTGGTTTGTTCAACTTGTTGAACTGGATGAGCCCATTCCAATTGTAATAGGAGACTCGACCAAACTAGATGGCGTTGCAGTAGGAAACATTGAGATGGAAGCTTTTGATGGTCAAAAGTGGTACCCAGTGGTTCTCGAAGATGTGATTTACGTACCAAATCTCAACTTTAATTTATTTTCAGTAAGCCAGATGCTAGACAAAGGACACGTTCAGAAAGCAAATGGAAATGAATCAACGTTCTATAGTCAGGATGGCAGGGACATAGTTGCTATCGCAAAACGCAAAGGAAATCTCTACCAAATGATGCTCAGGAGAGAAGAACAGACTAGTCTGATGGTTCAGTCAATCAGAGTGTGGCATGAGAGACTCGCTCATCAAAATGTCAAGTACGTGAGGGACATTCTGAAGAGGAAAGGAATAAAATATGTCGACGACTGGGACGATTATGTATGCACAGGGTGCACATATGGTAAACAACATCGTATCTCACACCCAATCAACCCAAAGACAGCTGAGCAGCCATTGGAACTTGTGCACATCGACACCGGTGAAATGAATATTCCATCGCTAGGAGGATCAAAGTACTGGTTCAAGGACGATTTTACTCACTACCGAAGCTGTTACTTTATGAAGACGAAAGGTGAAGCTCCAGAGAAGATAGCAAGCTACTTGAGACTAGTTGAAAATCAGCTGGGAAGGAGAGTGAAGGGTCTAAGATCTGACAATGGCACCGAACTGAAGAATAAAACGACCAAAGAGTTGATGGATAAACTGGGAATCTTTCACACCTTCACAAACGTGTATACACCAGAACAGAATGGAAGGGTGGAGAGAGAAATGAGAAAGATTGTCGAGGCAGCAAGAGCAGGCATACATGCAAATGAATTGGACGAAAGACTGTGGGCAGAGGCTATGAATCATGCAATCTTCACAATAAACCAAACCGGAACTAGCAAGGTACCAGGGAGCAGTCCTGCAGAATTGTGGTTCGGCAGGAAAATGAAGATTGAAAAGCTGCGATCTTTTGGATGCGAATGTTACGTGCTCGTACAAGGACAAAAGAGAGGCAAGATTGATAAGAAGTCAGAAAAGGGTATATTGGTAGGCTATGACATAGACTCACCATGCTACAGAGTCTATCTGAAGGAAAAGGGAGAAGTTGTGAGTTCCGACAATGTAATCTTCAATGAAGAGGAATTGAGACTGAGACAAGGCACTGAACTTGAGATATCGACAGAAGAAGCAACTGAACAGAATGAAGAAAGCAGCAGCGAGTCAGACGAAAAAGAAGATTGGACAACAGGAGAAAGTGCAGAGGAATTCAGCGACAACGAAAGAAGGACAAGACAGACAGAAGAAGAACCGGAAAGGAGGATTCTACGAGATCGTCGAACCCTACAACCACCACCGAGATTAAGAGACTGTGTACTTGAATCCCGGCGTGGAGGAACGAGCGCACAAGTCGCCATGTTAGGCGAAACTGAGAACATCCCGGTGAGTGAGGCACTGAAAGATGAGAAGTGGAGGCAAGCAATGCAGGAGGAGTACGATTCGTTATTGGAAATGCAAACTTGGAAACTAGTCAACTGTCCTGAAGCAGTGAAGCCAATAACATGTCGTTGGGTACTGCGAGAGAAAGCGGATGGAAGATACAAAGCTAGACTAGTAGCCAGAGGATTTGAGCAGAAAGAGGGAGTAGACTATGCAGAGACGTTCAGCCCAGTGGCCCGACATGCGTCAATTCGTTTACTTCTAAGTCATGCAGCATCGGAGAAAATGAAGTTAGTTTCTTTCGACGTGAAGACAGCTTTTCTGTATGGCAACCTGGAGCAGGACATCTATATGAATCAACCCGAAGGATTCAACGATGGAACCCAGAAAGTTTGTAAGCTGAAGAAGAGCCTGTATGGGCTAAAACAAGCTCCACGAATGTGGAACGAGAGGGTCAGCAAGTACTTTGAGCAACAGTTGGGACTAGTCAACACCGATGACGACCCATGCATTTACTACAACAAAGACAAGAGTTTAATGCTTTCTCTGTTCGTGGATGATGGTTTGGTAGCTGGGAAAAATGAAAAAGAAATATACAGACTGCTGAGTGAGATCAGCAAGGAGTTTCAGATCACCTTCAGCGAGAGAGCTCTGGACAAACTGACATACTTAGGCATGGAGATCAAAATCGACAGCAATGGTATCTTTGTGAGCCAGCCACGCTACACGGCAAAGATACTGAGAAAGATGAAACTCGACGAATGCAACCCAGTATCTACACCAATTGAACAAGGAATGGTTTCGCAGAAGGCAAACTTCAAGAATGATGAGGCACTTCCGGCGAACAATAACTATCGCGAAGCGATAGGGAGTTTATTGTATCTCGCTACAATAACCAGGCCTGACATCAGTTTCGCCGTAAATTATCTCAGTCGATTCTGCAACAAACCAATGAAGAGTCATCAAGCAATGGTAAAACGAGTTTTCCAGTATCTGCGAGGAACTGCAACTGCTGGAATCTACTTCGGAGGAGACAAGGAGTTAGTGGCTTATACTGACTCAGACTTTGGAGGAGACTCTGAGACAGGACAATCGACGAGTGGTGTGCTAGTGTTGAGAGGAGGACCGATCATCTGGTACTCTCAGAAGCAGCGTCTGGTGGCTACCTCTGCTCTACTGCAGAAGCTGAGTATCGAGCTGCGGTGTCTGTAATTGACGATGTGTGCTGGATAAAGGGAATAGCTGTTGAATTTGGAATTCTGGAAAGTGATCATCCAATCAATCTGAAAGTCGACAACATGTCCGCCATACACATGCTACAGAATGCTCATGAAGGAAAGACGACCAGAGGAAAGAAACACATCGAAATACCCAGGAAGTACATTCAGCAACACATTGGCACCACAGTGACTCTACAACATGTTGAAAGCAGTCAACAGATTGCAGATATCTTGACGAAACCACTTAGCAGAAGAACATTTGAGATTCTTCGCTGTAAATTGATCAAGGAGGAGTGTTGAAATTGATCAATTGACAGCATACTCAACCTCATTATATTGAACCTCATTTTTGTAGTTTAGTTTTAAGTTTATAAATTTGAAATTGTTCTTTAGTTGTCATGTTTTTTATTCGTATGTCAGTAAAAATAAAATAAAAGTAGAAGCGACTATAAAAGGTTTTAAAATTGTTATTTCTGTTTAGTATTGCGCAACAATCCGGCGATTGTCTTGCGGAAGTATTGTTTGTAAGAATATGTGCAATTTGTAAGATTCAAGAGGTATTTTAGAAGCAATGTTCAATAAATGAAAATTTCCTGTCAACTCGGACTCAATTTATTTCTTCAAGAACCCAACCCACTGTAAAAATAACAACAATAATCTTAAAGCTTAAGACGATAAAGATTAGCACATCGTAAACCGAATCCTGCGTACGTTAATGCAAGGCGGGTTACAAAACAAGGCACCGTAATGTAGAGAAGAGTTCATTTATATAAGTGATCATTAGACGTTAATTAGCGAAGCGCGGCGAGTCGCCACCAGAGATCCGTCTTGGTATTTTGTATGGCAATATGATTGAGAATGGCTGGTTCTCGCTGTGGATATGTGTCGGATGACGTGGAATTAATCTGCGTCGTGTATATAAATGTGGGGTGTATGTCAGCGCGAGGACGGCGGCGGCGGCTAGGCGGGGACGTCGTCGCCTCGCACCGGAAGCGCCCGTTCTCAACAGATTGGAGTATATACTTACGTGAGCCGCGTAACGCTTGCCAAAATTATTCTCTACCCTTAAAAGGAACAAAGCTTTCATCATCTTGTGTAATAGAAGCCAGTACAATCACCTTGAAAATTGAAAATTATGCTGTGAGGTGTTTGAAGATCACTCACCATGTACTCATGAGGCTCTTGTTGTTTTTTGTAAAATAAACATTGCTTCGAGCGTTTTGTTTACTATGCCTTTCATGACTATGGTAAATTAAGCGATTACTATAATAATAAACCTAGTACCTAAGTGTAACTTATTGATGTTTAAAGTTATCTCAAATTGAACATCATTGTCAGGCTGGTTGTTGTCTATATTCAGTAAAACTCCATTAGTAACAAACATAAATAAGTCTTTGAAAGAAAAACGCTCGTAAGTTCCACAATAACTCGTCTTTTCCCTTTGTGACAAATGGAGATTCAAAGCCTAACGTTTTCTCGGCTCGAGGTGTCTGCTTGTTAGTCAGCTAACCGTAACAGTGTCAAAATGGTTGTAAGCTTCTAGAGTACAGCAGTTTTATAAAAGAGGTTTTCAAATGTATTTATTCCGTGACTGGGTATTAGGTGACTGACAACATTTTTGAATAATATTACCTAGGCATTAATATTAATGTATTGATCCGTTTTGAGTTGAAATAATGGGACTGAGACTTTTAAATTTTTACATCTATAAAATGTCCTATGTCCAGCATTAGATTTCTTATATTCGTTTAATACGTTGTGAAAATTATTATTAGGTATCTACCAATTCGTCGAATGTAGTCGAATTCATAACATAATGTGATTATTTTGATGTTGTTTTTAAATAGTATTATTTGCAAGTAACTGAATCGATTTTAAATAAATAATAGAATTAAAAGGACTAAGTGAAAAGTATAATAGTATAGTAGAATATAATAATAAATATAACTGAATGCTTTTAAATCGCACCTAATATGTTCCAGCTTACAAAATAATATCGTTGAACTGAATCAGTTACGTATTGCGCTTCACTTCTTAAATAAATTGAAAACCTGTCAAAAAGATCATCAGAGAACGGGTAGAGTGTAAGAACCTATTTCAAATGTAAATAATTATTACGTTAGAAGATAAAATCTATGTTTGTGTTCAATTTCTAAATGAAAACAGAAAACTTCTATTCATATTTGTTCACACGTTTAAATATTTATTACGAAAGCTCATATCGCAGAGAGTAGAGTAACATTAGTTTCACTATTTACCAACAAATACATAAAAACTAAACATATGTTTAGAAACGTTTCAGTGAAATGACGTCACGTTTTAATGTTAATAAAACTCGTAATATTTATAAGGTAACTTATCTAAATATTACGTTAGGTAACGTATTTATGTAGAGAATTTATTTGATGTGAATTTTCCTTGTTGTTTGTCTAGAGCTTGTATGTTTTGACGTTTGTCTGACATAAACCCGTCATAGTATTTAACTTTGATATGTGTTCAAACATTTGATGTTATCACAAACAACTGAGTACTTTCTCATTACGGTCTGAGGCGGTTGTAATTAGTGCTTGTAACGTACACTTTTATAACAGTTAGTTTTTTTTTTAATCTCTGCATCGCTTTTAAATCTGGTATTGTAAATATAGCTTCAGTGAATCATAAGGAACAAAGTAGGTTATTGTAATCATCATCATTAACCTTATCCCAATTATTTTATTTGGGGTCGGCGCAACATGTCGTCTCCTGCGTAAAGAAAGAGTAGGATATTGTAAAAATTATAAATATTGATAAAAACCATTCAATACAAATTTGAATTATCTGATGCTAAAAATAAGTATAAATAAGATAAGTGATAGTTTTTCTCAAATGATGTATTTTTGATACAATCATAAATTAGACTAGTGACCATTTTTCGTGATGGTTTTTCTTTTGCCCATTTGCTCGGAACCTTCAGATTGAGCAATTTTAAAGTTTTTACATCGTTTTACAAAATGTATTTATTAAAGCCGGTCAAATTTTCCACGAACAATATTTCTGGGTCATATACCCAAACTTGAACGAAATTAAAGTGCTATTCAAGTACAAGTTTTACTTTTTAATGACCTCATAATATTTATTCATTATCCATAATATTTAATTATTTTATAGAAAGAATGATGAAAAACCTTATTAAGTACCTGAACCTAGTTTGAGACCTGTGTCAGATAATCAAATAAGTCAAAGTAAAAGAAAATATTATAAGCAAAGTGGTTAACACAAGTTCAATACAAGTTACTCAAACCGCAGTTACGAATCACTTAGTTAAAGTTCAAGTTAATAATGCAGTCGGCGGGTTCAATCAAACTCCTTAAATCACCGATTCGACACTTTAGGTGAACTCAATGATTTATCTAGTAAGTAACTAAAACTATTTTATTAACTCCCGACTCAAAAAGAAGTTTGAAGTGTCAGTGGGATAATAGCTCTTGAATGGATTGAGCGATTTTAATTTTTTTTTTTTTTGTATTTATGATGAGTATGATTTCGAATCCTGTCTGAGGTTTGAATTCTTTCATTGTGTTAATTTGTGTCTGTTTCCATATGATTTCATGAATTCGGACCATCGCGAGATACTATTATAGCACTAGACTAATAAGCCTCAAAAGATAAAACCATCATTTTATCATCGTCTGATAAATAATGTCCCGCAATAATGCACAGTTCACACAAAATGTATTTGTCAGCATCGGCCACGTATAAATATGGTAGGATTATAACGCGAAAATTATAACATTAAATGCGTTCGAACCCGTGGCCTATTCTGTAAAATGAGCAATCGTTATTACGAACGATAAATTAAAAGTAATTGACTCAAGTGGCGACGCGAATAAATTTTTTAAATATACATTGTCGGAGGACCGTTTTACTTGCGCGATTAATTCACGGTTTAAATAATTTAATCAGTCGTTGTCAATGCAGGTGGCGTTTATTTTACGCATTAAGAGGATTATTTTGCGCTATCAGCGGGTAATGTTATCACATATGTCGCCTCGGTCCGCTTTGCGTCGTTTTACCTACATTTCAACCTGAACATTCAAACGGCTCGGTCACTCTTTATATTTCCTACTTGAAAAAACTCATTTGAATTAGTGAGACCACGTCTATTCAATCTAAAGTAAGCGTGTGGTATTTGACAAATTGAAGCAAAGGTTTTTCTTTACTTAGTTCTAAGTAGTAATAAACTTAACTTACACCTGCAACATAAGCGAGAATGCTCTTTATAGCTTCAAAACATAAATTCGCCTTATTTACTCGGCCATAAAGTTCGATAAAAAATACGGCCCTAGCACAAGCCCTAAGTTAGGAGAGTAATGTAAGTTTTGGCATGTGTCAAATATAGAGTTTACGAGTATAAATTACTCCATACTCAGTCGTAAAGAATATTACGGTGACGAAAACATCGGAGGGACGTGACAGATGGCACGATTGCGCCTCGACCGTACTTAACATGTCGATATAAAAGTTTACCGGATCGACAAATAGTACTGAAACGCTGGTACGGATTGTCGCGTTGCGTTTCGACAGTGAGTCTATTAGCTGGGCACGTGTTGCACGCGTTACCGTCCACGGCGGCGTATGATTATAACACGATTGCTGCTCTCGCCGCGCACGGTCGGCTGGCGACGAGCGCGAGCCCCGTTTGTGTTACCACAAATAATAAAGCCGTCCGCCCTACGCCTGGCATCCTCGTTCAGTGTCCATTGACAATACAACCTTTATTTTAATTATCGCTCAGTATCGATATAACAACACGCAATGTAAATGAACGTTTACCGTAATTAAAATGATACGTAATAAGTTCGTTCATGCTAGAAGATTTTGTACAAACTTTAAAATACGTAGAATTTATTGAATTCTGCGAAAATATTGAAAATATCGTTATATCATTAAAATAAAACTTCAGTTGGAATTGTGTTAAAAAAAAACCCAAATGCGCGCGTAGCTACATACGTGCACATCTCTAATAGAGAAAAATAGCTTGTTTGTAAATTGGCGAAAAATACTTTCTAAAACTTTTTCTTCAATGATCAGAACTTGATCTTTTTATGTTCCCAATAATTTTAATTAATTTTAATTACCGTTTTTGTTATTTACATGACATTTATGCAACTAAAGTAAACTGTTAGCTAAGAGCTTGCTGATAGATATTTCAAACCAAAATACTCATCTAGATAATAAACGTAACAGATTATAAATTTATTATTTAACTACCTCATTAGTTACGTTATATGCATTTAAGTTATCGATCTAAACATAAATATTATAAATTGACAATAAATTCAAATTTATGTCAGCTTTCATTCCGGCAGTATTTATTAAACATTTGTTTTGCAGTATTTTTATATGGTTAGATGTTGAGGTTTGTATCTAACATAGCCAAAATAGAAATGTTACTTTTTCGAAGTCATGACGTGTACCGTACCCTGTTAATTATTCTTAGACATCATTGTTAATAGTTGCAAGAAAACTCAGGAAATGGATTAAAAATCAAAAATGGAATCACAAATCAGCAATGTGCATTTTTGCTACATAAGAAGAGTCTTGTTGTTAACAGTGGCATATTTATAGGCTGGTATTATTGTTTAAAACTGAAAATGAAAAAATAGAACCCTATTATTGAGGATCTTTTGACTGACCGCCAGTTACCATCCTGTAACTCATACACTGTTAATATTTTAAAAGAGTGATGTATTTTTAGATGTATTACTTTCTACGGACTTTTTGTTGATTTTCTTTCACTTTTTTTTCCTCAGCCTATGTGCACGAAACCCAAAGAGTCGCGAGTTCAACTCGCATTTGATCGGTTTTTATAATAATAATTAGTACAAGCCGGATGAAATATAATAATTTACTTACATATGAAATATCAGTGATTTTATCATAGTCAATTATACAATTAGAATTCGTTTCACATTTAATTTAATTACGTGTATTTGTTACACGTTTTGGCAAGTTTGTATCGATAACTGCTTAATAGCATTCGGTTATTGTTGAATATTGTGCAATCTATGTAAATTATTTGTAGCGAATAATGAAAGTTTTTGTTTCCATTCGTGTGTGTAATAGCTTAATTATTCAGCTTCATTTATTGTGTGTACATGTGTTTACGGCGTGTGTATTTTCGCAGATAATCATAGAATTGTAACATAGTGTAATAACACAGGATTTTATTGTATTACAATTTTATGAATACGTTCAATGTTTAAAAGTAAATTTAAATAAGTGTGCATAAAAGTAGGTTTAACACCCGTCTGACTCAAACACCTACCTTTATTAAAACTAAACTATTTAAAAGTTTTTAAAAAAATCACCATGTCTCAAAAGGAGGTTACAATCCTTTGTTACACTGACATGTAAGGAGGGTGCATGATAACACTAAATAATGGCAAAGACATACATGCGAAATCAAAACCCAGAACCTTACATTATGCGTCTCTTGAGAATTGAATTCGGTAGCAAACCGGCTGAAGATGCTTCATATTCATATACTTACATATTTCTTTCATCGCGTATCTCTTTATTAAGGGCAGAGATTTATGGTCTTATTTATTTGATAATGTTACAGCTCTATAACACCCCGTGCTGTGTACGAGAATTTAGATTTGTTACGTGCGTCAGGGAGTCTTGTCAAATATAGATGCGACATTGTTTTTTGGAACAGGCCCTACGACAGTGCTTGTTTTACATCATTTTGCGGAGGAACGGTAAGTTATGAAGGATTGTAGAAAGAGAAAATGAATAGTTAGTAGTATATTTAATATACAGTTAGTATTTTCATACGTTGTAAAGAGCATTTTTTAATATGGACTGTGTTAACTAATGAAAGCATTAAAAAGTCTCAGTCTGATAAAATTACTTTTTTTTTATTAGAATAAGTGTATTTCTGGATTATTTATTCATACACAACAAAAAAAAATAACTAGAATATTTAAAAAGAAATCATAAAAAAAAATGCAAAATAATACGTAAATTGTAATTTCATAATTTAATCAGACCTTTTTTGTACAGAACTTTGGAATTAACAAATTATCCTACTACTATTATAAAGGCGAAAGTTTGTAAGTATGGATGTATGGATGTTTGTTACTCTTTCACGTAAAAACTACTGAATGGATTTGAATGAAACTTTACCACAATATAGCTTATACATCAGAATAACACATAGGCTACAATTTTTGAGGTTTCTAATGTGAGGTCGTAAAAAAACACATTTTTTGCGCTTACATTGCAAACGCTGACTGAATCCTACAAGATAGATAGAAGGCAGCTAGGTAGATAGAAGGCAGGTATAAATTATAATTTTATCTTCTAACCACGCGGACGAAGTCGCGGGCAACAGCTAGTTTGAAAATAAATGTAAAGAAATCAAGAGTTCTATTTGCCTCTGAGCTATGACTCATTGTCGGTGTTTTCTTTTATCATTCACAGTTCATTAGAGGTCGTTTATTATTTACGTAAGCCATTTATGACATTACCGGTACGAGATGTCCTTCTCAATGCTACAGCGGAAGGGACAATCACAAGGACTCGTAATTAAAGGAATATTTGCACAAACGCTAAAACCTTTCATTATTTTTTAACTGTTACAGAGTATATAATTATGTTAAACTAGCTGTTGTGCATGGTTTTGTTCGTATGATTATGAAAAGTTAGATTACCTAAATAATTTTTGATATGATATATTTTTAAGCCTTCCTCGATATTTAATACCTATTGAATGATTAACGCGCAGAAACAAGCAAACTCTTCAGCTGTATATTACCTTATTGTATTTGGGAAACATTTTTTTGTTTCAAGGTGGCTTTAAATCAATAAAATAACATCGGGTAGGTTATCGTACAATTCATAACGGTCTTATTAGGAAATGCCTTTATTACACACGGTATCATCGATGTCAGATAAGCTTATTAATAGCAGATTAAGACTTACAGAGCTTAGCTTTGTCTAACACAAGAAATATAAAAATAACTTAACAAGTTGAAAAAAATATGACACGAAGATTATTTCGAACAAAAAAAACTTAAGGACTTATAGGATCGCGTTTTACCCCATGCCGAAAAAAATCGTTCAAAAACGGAAGGACAGTCAGATTATAAAATCATTCGTATATATTTTTCTGTATAAAAATTTATACAGATAGTATTGAAGTTATAGTACTATATTAAGTTAATTATTGTGACATTAAGATCAATGTTCCTTCCTGTTACTCTAATATTTCATTAATATATTTGATGCGTTTTAGATAATAACCCTATTGCAAATACTTCGTTTGATAATACCGTAGTGATTTAAACGCTGCGTGGAGGGTGGAAAATTTGTGCAAAGGACACAAATGGTCTCGTTTGGCTTGATCGTAGAGCCTACAGCCGAGCGGCCAATTCTGTATGGATACCTGTGTATAGTGAACGTATTGTGGCATGAGACGAGACGAGGTGATGAGAAAATATTTGTTTAATACTTTTTAGTCTGAACTTCATGTTCGAATTAAAAAATAATTATCACTTGCTGAAAAACGGTGTAAAAATTCATCTTAAATCTTTTCTTTGAGAATTGTGAAAAAACTACGTGACATTTTAAACTATGACTATGACAGGTTTAACATTAACCGTACTAAAAGACGAACGAGAAAACTTGAATAGCAGATAAATTTATTCACCTTTAATCATTAGCGTCTCATTATTAGCAATTATTATTTTAAGGATTCAATAAATTTGAACACGATAAAATTATGTTTTTTGCAAACAAAGTTGATATTGCATATTATTACGTTGTTTGCACTGAAGAACCCCTAAATGGCTTCAAACATTTCTCGAAACATGTGTTTCATTAATGATCAACGAATTTTCTCCAACGAATATTCACACCTACACAATTCAAGTATTAAGTCTATCTTTAAGTATAGATTGTACCTATAGTACAGCTGCGATGGTAATGTCGACTCAAGTTTCTGCATCGAAAACCGCGAAACTCCCGTTTATGCGAATTGTGTTGCCGTATCTACCGATCTACATACTTTGACACTCGGGATAGACATGACACTGCATAATTCTGTGTATACTTAGTAACAAGCAGCTGACACTAAATAATTACACTTGGCACATAGTGGACAACATAATTAACCGAACGGTTTGGTAACTGTTTAAAACAACATATTTTACTATTCTACAACTTAGAAATAAAGTATTTTTTCAAGCAATTTATTAGCAGAAGCCAAAAGTTAACACAACAAACGTATTTAATTCAAAATGACAAATTACTTCAACCGCTTCTAATATAACATATCGTACAGAGAAAACGCGTTTCCAAGGTATTTGTTAGGTACTGAGCGCAACCGAAATAAAAACTCCCTACCCTTAGTGAAAATTCAATAAAAATGCCTACTCCATTTCACACTCTCGCTTGACGACATCGCTTGAAATGAGTTGTGCTTCGAGTTTGACAACTCTGTAATGAAATTCGTCGGCATTCTGCTCAGTGCAATAAAATTAATCTTCTTGTTTTGTGTAATATGTTACTCATTCGTTTGACTAACGTACAAAAAGAAATTTGTTCGACAATTTTGTCAAAACGTTGGGTCTGGTTAGTTGTGAAGTTTTATAGAGTAAAATTAAGTTACTTATTTTTTGCGACTGCTATAAAATTACGCGTCAAATATTTAGGTACAGTTTTAGTAAAATGCGGCGCGTCAAATGGTTTTCCGTCTTGGTTGGAATGCAAGCTGGTGCGAATATTGCTTGGGTAAAGCAAACGGAGTACCACAGATGAATTTGGGCGAGGCGACGAGCACAAAGGCGTTGCTATACTATGCTGACGTTGTTCCCAAACGATTGTCACAAAACGAAGCGAATTCTGCATCCTTCGGTGCAACCATGGTTCATTTTGATACTAGACCTCGCTGTTCCCACGATTCCAAAGCGACACGCGAGTATTTTGACAAGTACCTAAAATTGGTAACCAACGAGATTTACATTTAGTTAGCAATCACTGTTGCGGGTAAACAAGCCAATAAAGCGAGCCCAAAAAAGTACGCACTTCATATCAAAACAGCGATGCTAGCTTTTGAAAAATATACTTGTTTGCTTTCGCCTATTTACATTTAAATAAGTTCTTTAACAGGTTAAATATTGCCATACCAAAAAAAAACTAAAACGATCATTACAGTTGAATAAATATTTCGTGTTTTTGAAAATTCTAATTTTTCATGTGTTCTCGTGTTTATAGATATATTAAATAACATTAAAACAGAGTCATTCTCCCTTACGACCCTTATTCGCATTTTACTCCCACTTTAATTTCGTTAAGTGCAGTCTTCATGACTCACGCACTATCTTCTATCCAGTAATTCACTCCACTTTACAATCCAAGATACAATACATGCTCTCAATATCCCAAGACGTTTAACGAAGCAATCTAAATTAAGCTGTATTGGAAACATGGGTGTGCAAGTTTGCCCAACGCAATAAACTTGTTCGCGTGCGGTTCTCCTTTATGATTAATATCGTATCAAATTAGTTCTTACATCTCTATATCTTATTAAGGTTTCATAATGTGATGTATGATGTGATCCCTAATTTCTGAACTATTTGTAAACTTGAAGCAAATTCTCTGTACTCTGTAAGACACGTTAATCGTTTTCTTTCCGACAGAAACTCAATGATGATCATAAATAATGTGAAATCGAAAAAATAAATGGTCATAAATATTACAACTATAAAAATCATGCTATAGAATACTAAAGTATATCACCATTACGGATAACCAGTCACTACATATAGAATACAGTGGCCAACAAAACCTGGCAAAACTAGAACCACGGCTCAACGTGGAAGAGGTAAAGAAAAGATAGAAAATTTCTTATCAAGCCTATAATATGTTTATAATTTAAACCAATAATTATGAATGCAAGATAAATTAAGGTAAAACTGTTGCTAAGAAGGTATATATTGTCTTTGAACGGAAGTAAATAACAGCGTTAAGTCGGGTAATAACGGAAGCCGTTGAAAGATGTTTTATTATGATGTCCTTAACCGACTTTCATGTTTTCAATGGGCAAAAGAGCAGAAGGCACCTTTTTTACCTAATACTAAATGTTGAAGTGGCAATAACATCGGGAATAAAATGCTTCAGATGTAATTGTGCAAATGTTTGGGAATCGTTGATCAGGTCTCTTGTTTACTGCTTGCTTGGTCTTCAACGAAATTTATGTCACCGGGTATTTCCTAAACGCCTTTTTTGTACCGTGGTACTTTATTGGAATTTATTAAGCTCTAAATAGTTATTCAAACATCTTTGACAGTCATTACATTTAGTCGGAAGATAGAAAGTCTGTCAACCAGTCTAAGGGGTATCTTGTCGCCCAGGTAACTGGATTGAGGATTTCAGATAGCTGATCGCTCCTTGTTAAATACTGGCACTTAGCTGCATCCGATTAGACTGGAAGCCGACTCCAACATAGTTGGGAAAAAGGCTAGGATGATGATGATGAGTGTGTAACAGTTATCTCGTGACTTTTATTAAAATTAATTAATATAACTCATTTGCATGTTTTATATATGATATTGACATTTTTATGGTGAACATGTTACATTATCAAACTTCTTTCCACGGTGTTTTCATCTGTTACCGGTTTCTTAATAAACGTCACATTTAATAAGAAAAACTCCAACACGTTGAATTGGATTGTATCAGGAAAAAACCTAATTTATTTCTCAAATATCTATTAAAATAATTTGATTATCTTTTGTCTTACAAATGTTTCAATATGAAATAAAAACCGAAGTTTATTTTTTTTTATCAATTTCGAAACGATATTTTACTCAATTTTTCATTCCAACACTGACCGAAAAGATACAAAGTATTCAAGTACTAAGCAATCTTTATCTCTGAGTAACAAAATGTATACAATTTACACCTTTCCCCCACAACTTGCAATATAAACCTTAATATCCATTACTTAGAGCACTCCATATCGACTTCCTATTCCCTTTTAGAGAATTGTACCATTTAAATGCAACACTACTGTCCGATAAAAATCGACACCGCCCTATCAGACAAGGGCATTAGTGTCTGTCTTTGTAGCGTGTAATGGTCACATATATTGGCAAAGCTAACATTGTGCCTTTTATTTTATCCTGTACGTACAAAACCACTTTTTAAATTGACTTTGATGGTGCTTTTCGTCGCTTTAGATATTTCGTTGAAATTTACAATTTTGTCACTGAAAAAATGTAGGTTAAAATGGTAGAACAAAAAAAAATGTTGCTACTAATAGTTTTTTGGAATAAAGTTGCTTAGTACTTATAGATAGATTTTTTTGGATTGTGTTTTTTAAAAGTAGTTTTCTAGTAATTTCGAACCCTGCTTCTTTTTCCATTTGAATCATTGATGATGAAACAAGAGGCGATTGAAAGTACCATTTTGACGCATTTTGGGAAAAGAGCTGATCTCATAGGGGCCAGTTTAGGCCTATTTAATTTGGATTTCAGTTGATGCCTCTCACTGATGCACATTGCGTGTCACAATGATGACCCTTGATGGCGCATTCCAACACGAACGTGATACTTACCGGGTACGTCAAGGCCAATTGTGCGTTTCGAATCTGGGTAGAAGCACAGATTTAGCAATGACTAATTGATGATTGGAATCCCTTTGAAGCATACTTCTTTGATTAATCACTTTTGTCAAAGTCCATCCGAAATAATAGAATCATGATGTGCGTATTCAGTTGAAGTGCTCTGTTTGACGAAATAATGAAACAAGAAGTAAAATTATTTGTCAGATAGATAAGTCTTGATGGTGTCATTCTGTATGACATTGACATAATTATGTTTTGATTTGAGATTGGTGGTAGAAATTGAGATACCTTTACATATACTGCGTCTATTTCAATCGTGTCTCCATTCTACAATCTTTTATTTGACTTGAGATGTAACTGTTTCTGTAATTTAATGATAATGCTAATAACTAAATGAGCTCAACTTTTATAACACGTTCGGTTTTTTAAAGAACCCTTGATGACTTATACTATTTAGTTTCATACTTAACTTTAAGCACACTATTTACGCCTTAAATAAACATGATACAAACCAAGATTATTAAAGTACTAAGCGAAATTAATTTCGAAGCTGATTTACTGGTATATATTAATTAGAAGCGTTGCGATTACGTATTTGGCATGGTTCATAACGGCACGTATAATGGGTAGTTTAAATAATTAAGGTGAGTATAAGTAACAACTATATGTACCTACCTAATTTGTTCTAAGCTCCCTTGAGTGCTTTGTAATTTTGGATTTAGTAACTCATGACTTAAACAATAGATTTATAAAAAATCTAAAAACCCTCGTTCTCAAATGTCACTTCATTCAAATTCTATCAAAATTAGTTCGTAGTTGGTAGTTTTTATAGTAGTAAATGGCATTGTCATCGGGTTTGAGGATACCCTAAAAAATATTAGCTTATCGGAAAGTGCCTCAAAATTGAGCTGCTAAAATCAAACCGGAACAAACAAACAAGAAAATTGGATGTATAAAAACGCGAGGAAACATTATTGTTAATTAAATCAATAACTGTTTTTTGTTATATTCGGTGATCAATAAAGCTTTATTTATTTGAAATAACTCGCTCTCAATAGTTCACAGCAGAGTGAGAAACTGAAACAATAAAATGCTATCGCCTCAGGCCTCAGTAAATAAAAGAAGCGGGCTGGACAACACAGCTAATACACGGTCTACAACGAATCGAAGGAAATAAGAAACGAGAAAATCCTTGACAATCTATATAGATAAAAACGGGATTAAACAAAGGCCGGATTTGAAAATAAATAAATATTATACTTATGTATTACAAATTTTAATTTTTCTATCGTACTTAATTTTACATTAAGTTCCTTTTAATGATTCCATAAGACTATTCAGACTTTTGACTAAATATTAAGTACTAGCTTTTCGCCTGCGGCTTCGCCCGCATCGAGGTCGGTTATATCGCGATTCCAAGAGAACTCTTCGAAAGTCCGGGATAAAAACTATCCTATGTTCTTTCTCAAGGTCAACTCTATGTCTGTACCAAATTTCATTAAAATCAGTTCAGTGGTTTAGACGTGAAAGCGTAACATACAGGCTGACAGAGTTACTTTCGCATTTATAATATTAGTAGGGATAGTAGGGATACATTATATGACTCGTATTACTGAAGCATTAAGGTTTGAGTCACTTTGAGCCAAATACTCGAGATGAATTTCTGATAGAAGTTCGCGCCAATTTTCGTATAAGCTTCTGATTGGCGGTTTAGCTTTAGTGAGTTACCGAACCTTTAGTTCGCAGCGGCCAAGAGTGGAACTGGTTCATTAAAGATTCGTTGGGTTTAGTGCAGACACGAGAACCGGGTGAGCTCGACCATTTTACTGTTTTGCTGGGATTCGGACTTCGCTAGATTTTAGTTTTGTATTTCAGATGCAACGGTTGAAAGTTTCCTTGGCTGTTTCATTTAGAAATGATGATTTGAAAGAGAAGTTGTTTTTTTATTGATACAGTTTAAGTAATAAATTAGATTGGATTTGGTGCTATATCAAATTCACGAAATTAATATGAAAAACATAATTTTGCGGGCAATTTCGTTTTTAAATAAAACATTTTTTTAGCCTCGTATTACTAATTTGAACTTCAGCTTTAAGTTAAAGTCAGATGGTTTGCACCCGAACTGACGGAACAAAAATAACTTTAACGTCTTGAACCATACAATAACTTTAAGTTCATTCAGTTAACCTTTATCCCAAAATTACCGCGAACTTATTAACAACGCGGATTCATTTCTTACAAAAAAAAAGAAAATATTAAATTTAAAAAATGTATGATATTAATGAAACAATATTTGTAAAGATATTCAATTATATGAAATACAATACAATCTTTGCTTTTAAGCTATAAAATGAATGAATGAATTCCATTTCAATGGTGTATTTTCATTTTTGTATTTTGGACACAAAAGCTTGATTTTAAATTTGTAAATAAAAGTCTGAATTGGCTGCTTATTGCTTTATGAAATGGTTGCAATAAAGATAAGTGCCAATACTAGATCGGCTCGCCCCGATAGTAAAAAAATACATATTTTGTTTGTATAATACCACTAATAAACAAGTATTAACTACATAATATATATTGCACTCAGTAAGTCACTGAGAGTACATAGATATACAATTATTATAACAGCCAAATTGGAGTTATTACAATAATTCTTAACATTTTTTTTCCCCTGTTATTCACGGAGTGCATTTAAAACTCCCTAAATCGAATACATTTAATTAAACTTCTCGATACGTACATTGTAACCAAACCTTGCTATTTCGTAATTTAAATAATTACCTACCAATTGATTTCAACCTAGAACTAATTATTAAATCGACAGCCCTGGCTTACTAGTCAAAAGTGATTGATAGGCTCCAGATGTAATTAATTACATCATCCTTCTGTCTGATAGCAGCATGTAACACAACGACAATATCTCCATGCTCTCTATAGTTGTATCTATGTAACTGTTGCCCATTACTCGGGGCTGCGGTTACATTCCATTTAACTTTGGGCCTAAGGCTTGTTTTACAGACAAGCCAATGAAAGCTACGAACATTTGTGATAAATCCTAGTATAAATTGCTTAGCAAGTGCGTTAACTTGAATAATCAAGTCTGATTGCAAAGCCGTCTGATTGCTAATTAACTCTGTACTGATCGAACGGTTTATTGAATGACGACAGAAACGTTTACAAAGTGTTATTGATACAAAGAATATTTGTTGTAGCTAGATCGATAGTCATGGGGCCAACGCCGAAACTCTCCGGGATAACGAAACGAGGATTGATTTAATCCATCACTCATATTAGATTTCTGTTTCTATTTTTGTGGGCGTCATAAAGGCAACCAATGTGTGTATGAGGCCGAGTTTCCGACGAAATGTGTACAATTTTTTTCGAGAGTGCTTCAGGACGCGTGCACACTATTCCGTTTCTTTTTATGAATGTTTTAGGCCATCGCTGTTTAATGGATTTGCCATTTTTTTGCAAAACTGGTGCCATTTTGAATTAATTATTTGAATATTTACTTTACGTGACTTAAAACGTTGATTGTTCACATTTTGCCTTTAGTTTAGTGGACGTTTTAACAGAACAAGTTCGCAATGAAATAAGCCGTCGAGTAGGCTTCCACTTAAGTGTACAACCAGCTTTACGGCGCCAACTCCTGAAAGCGCCACCCACACATCTTTATACGAACGAGGGTGCTTATGAATTTAATTAATCCTCCTTGCGATGATTTAAACAAGCTATTACTACCTTATTGCATTTCGAGTGATTGTATGGGAAGCCGCGAAAATATTGTATTGAAACGTAATTAATGTTTGGGTTTGTATTAATTTATTCGTAATATATAAGTTAACAGTTTACATGACCAGATGCTCTTATTTATTTATTTGGTAAATATCTGTAAAGTTCAAAACAAGTCTGAATTTTCTTTCGTACCTTCATGGTCTAGAAGGCTATTATTTTTTAATGAAATGACTAGATTTTTGAAATTACAATATTATTTAATCCCATAAAAACACTGAACCGTCTTCTCAATGTCGTAGTATGACTGTTAAACAATGTATTCTCTGCGTTAAATCACTAATTTGCTCACAGACAAACTTTAACATCAGTTCCAATACAAGTGAATAAATTATTTATAAACTTAGGCAATAAATAGTCCTACAATGGCGATAGTAACTACAATATCTTTCCGGGTGAGCTATTGGCATAACGTGAATAAAGTCAATTCGTAATATTGAAAAGGTACACATTGAAGGACTTTTAAGTAAAATAAACCTTTTTTAAGTTAATATTTTATCTTTTTGGAGATAAAAAGAACTAAATTGATCGACTCGTTAAATTACATTTCTCTATCAATTATCGTAGTGTCTATCAAGCGTCGTAAACAATGTAAATTCAGTTACAGTTTTCAAGTTGAAAAGGAATTCTAAGTTTCGTAAGAACGTTTTGAAATTTCCATGTACATTTTCATTGGGATCAAAAACATGCAAGCACTGCAAATAGAACTATATTTTATGCGGAATATCATTCCGATCCGCGTCTGGTTAAACTATCAGTTATTTGGTTTATTTAATATTTGTCACAGTTCCGAATACGACCCACAAATGTTATAGCATATGACAATTTGGACAGTTTATGCCAACTGGTTGAACAGTTTTATGTCAATTCGTAAATCAAGTTTTAAATTTGGTATCATTGTGTCAAGAAGCTTAACATTGTTACTGTTTTTACTTGTTTTGTTACCGTATTTAGATGAAGTTTTAGTAAAGTAAAATTTTATTAACAAGGTTAAAATAACTTTAAATATTTTAATATCTACATATATGTTTTAGCTTTTCAGCTTGCATAACCACTATTGTGTTTTTATAACGTCATATCAAGTCAATATTAATTCGAAAACCAAACACGTAGGTATGAAAAAGCAAAATAAAATCGTGTGTTGATCGGACTAACAATAACGTTCGTTTTTGAGGTAGAACCTAAAAAAAATAAAACTGTCGTATTCAAATACGGGTAGCTTTGGGTATTTGTTTATTGCACCCCTAGCCAATATTGTTGAAATATTCTAAAAAAAAAAATGTGTTCCCGTGAAACTTTTTTACACTATAACATTTTTTAATCACACCTGAATGATAGAAACCTATGTAGTCCCGGAAACAATAGGTACAGTCTTATGACTATTTAGACAGCTTTTTCCATCATACATACCAACTTTTTAGACTGAAATACGTAAGCGTTTCTAGCAGTAGGTATAAATAGTTTTATTAGGTGAAGCTTAACATAGGCTGGACTGATGACATTGATTTACCTTCGTCGATTTATCTGACCGATCTGCGAGATTAACCATTACGTATGTAAACTGATACATGGATTGTTTGTTTGTTATTCAATCAATGTCAATGTAACAATGGATCTCTTCAAAAGACGCACGTTAGTTCATGGAAGTGCGACCGTTAAACGTGACGTGTGACTTCAGCACGTGTCAATATGGTGATGATGCGTTGGTGTTTCAATACCCAGTCAGACTTTGGCCTTATAATTAGGTAAAAAAACAGCTGTAATTTGTTATTTAACGTGTGGCGGCACGTTTGTACGTCAAACATCGAAGTGTCCAGTCCCCTAAGAGTCCTCTCTTAGCGAACATATATTATGCAGCTTCATGTGATGTGGACAGGTGCACAAGGGAATTGGTGTCATCGTCTGTCCTCTAGCGGTCATACTTGATAGCTGAACTAACATCATATCGCGGTCCACAAACAGCTCCTTGCACCAATACCTATATATCCAATCATTCCATTCCGTCTTTGATTATACCACGACGTAGCAAAGTGATTACATTTATCGACCCAAGAATCACTTAAATATTGCTCAGTCAAATTCCATGCGTCATCATTATCAAAAAAGGGATGAAACATTGCGAACCTATTAAGTCGAACTCACAAAGTTTTTGCATAAAATTTGAGCGTGTAACAAAGCTATTGCAATCAAAAATAAATAACGACAGAATTACGTCCTAGCGACTAACCAACATTAATGTTTTTCAAAAACTCATAAAACGTTGCGAGCGAGGATAAGTCCGATTTCCGCGACAATGGCATGCGAAGTACTTTTGAGTTGAACTCGTAATTTATTTTGCTTTGTGATTTTTCATCGCGTGTCTCGGCCGCGCCATTCGTACAGTCACATTTCATCCGATGCGAGCGTCACTTTTCACTCGGTTTCACGCCATGCCCCCCTCCTCCATCCGAAGTCTCCCCACAGCATGCTTATCTTCACCATTACTCGTTAATGCGTCCTCGCCCGCATCGCATTCGCGCGTCAACCCACTAACTGGTTAAGCTAGAATTTGTCAATCTGTAACGTGAATTTTATCCGACGGCAATTTGTTCAGCTATGGAACCATGCACGGGACTTAATTGTTGCAGACCTTGACAAATGTATTGGATTCCTGATATAATAAGGGCAAAAGATTGACTTGACAATAATAATGCTGGCATGAAAATTTTAATTTGCGAAAAATATTTATACAGATATTTATATAGAGTCTAAAAGACACGCCGCGGTTATATTTTTACACTCATTTAAAGCCGCATACTTTAATAAAATAGAAAACCAAGTTAAACTAAGGACATAATAAGAAATTGGTAACGTTAATAATGACAAAGTTTCAACTTTTATTATTAGCTCTATTGCGGCGGCAAAGCCAAAGCAAAAAAGTGTTGCGCGCGACACAGCCTTTACAACAATTGACAATCACGTTGTATCGTTTTTTAGAAAAGAACTACACGCATATTTGCGGACGAGCCTGGCACAAACAAAGGGCTTCCATATTTTGTGGGGTAAAATGAATGAATAGAGGTGTGCTTGCTCTCAGTTCGTTTACAGGAAATTAAAAAAAACCCCACCTATTCATATAAAACGTTATTGTAAATCCAACTCATGTTTGACGACCAAGGAGTTGTTGACTGTGATACCGTTCCTGCAAACCAATTTAAAATGTTATTAGAAACCATAACAATACTTTTGTGCAGACATTTTTCTTTGTATTGTAAGCGAATGCTGTTTCAGTGAGCTTTTCCGGGCGCATATTTGATTTGTATAACAGTGACGCGTTGAGCGTCTTCCGTGCAACACGTGTCCGTACGCTATTTTTTGTCCTTTAAACTTATCGATATGTTATTTTAATGTTTACGCTTTGCTTAATCAAAAGCTATCATTTTTATTGAGACACAAGGCTTGGAACTGACATTTGTAGGCATAATAAACCACTCTAAGTTCATATTTTGTTTCAAAAGGTATAATAATATGCTTTATTTCAAATGCTTCTTCTCAAACTGATTATAATTAATTATTACCTGCTATAATTGCATTTTGATGATAGATTTACTAGTTTAGGTTAACATCGGAGTTTTACTAAGAAAACAATTATATTATTTAAACAGAAATAAAAATTACGGTCTTAGGATCACATTTTCGTTTTCAATAAATCTTTTTCTGCGTAATTTGGTTTATGGACTTTTATAGAAGACAAGAAAGGACTTCTTCCGAGTCTATTGATTACATACATAATAATATCAATAATTACGATTGAAGATTGAAATTCTCCAGTTTACGAACTTACGTTGCTCTTACCTACAAGTAGTTAGCAATTCCATTAGTTGGCCTTGTCAAAGCCATATACATATTTCCGACGTTTATTCGATAGTTCGATATGTACCGAGAGCCGTCTTGGGAACCCGCACTTGTATGCAAGTCATCTAGTTTGGAGCCGCGGTATTTCAATTCATATCCGTTCGGTTTCCTAAGAGTAACATACTTGTTCAAAGCACATCTTAATTTCCGTAAAGTCGCATATCAAAGTAAGTTTATCATGACTGTGATTACGTTGTATTTACAAGACTTCTACAAGATGTAGGAAAGGTAAACTATTTACGCTTTAAAGTCTTAATACATTTCACATATCTTATTCGACGTGATACTCTAAAAAGGTCTTAATAAGTACTTATAATCGTTATACGATGACAAAAATATCGCTCTGCTCATAGTCCCCTGGGAGAGTGAAAAATGCCGCGTTTTAAGTACGTTTTAAGTCGTCGAGCAAACAAAATTACAACTGGACTGCTTTAAGAATTCTTCCGAAACGAAAAACATTTGTACTTTCTCGTACCTGTTAATTAAATGTTAACATTAAGGGGCATACTTTTTGCTAATGAAGAATATTATGTTGTATGAGTAACATATATCCATCTATAGAAGGTCATTGTTGTAGAACTTGCCCTTAAATATGTTTGTGGTACTCAAGAGAAAATGGTCTGCTCACAATAGCCCGACTTAATTGAATTGCACTTTTACTTTCACAATTTACTGGAAAACGGAATTGTAATGGTCGTTAATTGAACCGAAAATTAACGTAAGTTTATATTTTAATGGATATGTACTTAGCCGTTCGTTACTCTGACCTAGTTTCAATTGTTAAGTTTAAGACTAATGTATTTGGACCTAATGAAGTTTACACTACTAACAATGAAATGAAATTTAGTCTGAGTTCTATTGTAGTATAATCACATAATTCGTGATTTAAAGCAGAAAACATTCCAAATAAGAATACTTACACTACATTGCATTAATTTTCCACAAAGATCTGAGCATCTGTTATTGAAAAGTTCACTTCAGTACCGTATCTACTGGTCAACAGAATAAAAGAAAGGCATGTGCGAAGGCGATGTGTGAGTGTAAATGAACAAAGTGAAGTTCTGTGTTTGGCGAAGCAAAGAAAATTGAAATAAACAGTTCAGTTGAGCTTGAAGAGCTATTTCAGATAAGAGAGTTTGGTTTTGCCAAAGAAAAAGTGCGTAGGTTAGGTACCGACTTGATGGAATGCTGCGAGCCGAACGTTAAAAACCCTCTTAATATTGTCAAGGAATGTCAGGAGATAGGAAGTTTGTTCTTAACCTTTTTGGTGGAAGCCATTTATTATCTTCGCATTTAATGAACAACATTGACTGTTGTCTCGCCTAGAGTAATCATTATCAAAATTCACATTTTGGCTAAAAGAAGTCTTGAGCAAAGACGCTGTTCACTACATATTTAACACTTGAAAATGCAGTTAAGTCCGTCACGAAAGCAGTGTGAAAGATCATGGATATTATCACGACGTAATTACTCCTTGGTCACCAAAAAGTTCGACCAACGGTTTCATTGAACTTAAGATGACTCGCTCCTTCATTGTTGGCGGAAACTTTTGGTCATTAGGCCATTGGCCGTCTTAACTAATGACACAATGGTTCAAGATCTTATATATTATATATCGCAGAAGTATCATTACAGTTTTAAAGATAATAATAATGTTAAAGCACTACTCATGGCGACGTACAACGCAATGATATTTTTAATTACTCTTTGAAACCTATCGTTAATATTGTAAACCAATTATTGTTTCATAAAAGTAATGATGCTCGAAGCTTCATGAATTTAATTTAACCCTTATAATTATGACATTATATTCTGAAACTTTTATTGATCAATAATTTCTCCCTTGTTTTGTATAATGAGTACCAAACTCATTTATCGCTAGTAGAATTTAATTACGAGTGCGTTCGGAATGTAATTTTTGTGTGTATTTTTAATGGATTACTTTTAAATGTTGTACAATTTGATCCTGGATTTTTTAATTGAATATTGCAATTAAATTGTTGGATCAGGTATTGGAGCGTTTGTTGGGGACCAAATAAACCACACAGGACTGCAGCCGCTGGAGATAGTTACTGACAATTTATTGTTTGTAATTTGCGACACTGTCCTGTTCAGAGTCTGGAATAGAGCACTCTTGTTTTTGATTTGGCTGAGTGCTCGGCGTGATTTTTACAGTGCTTTTGAACTATCAACTCGTATGAAGAGTTTTAGTGAATTAGGTTATGAAATTAAATGCTATCTTTCTGAAATCTTAGAGGATTATGTTATCGTTAAGTATTTAACATTGTAAGCTTCTTCTAACATGGTTGGCAAGCAGCATTTTCTATTATGACAGGCAGTTAAATAACTATCAATAATCTATACCGCTACGTGTTATGTAGGGTCTGCATATATGTGTATACAACTATAGCAACATCCATCAATTCGTTCCATTCGACATCCATTAAGTCTAAACTCCTTTTACTAACATTTACATTGCTAACATTGAGTAATGAAAATAAATAACCGCTTCAACCTCACACCAGGCTTTGCGGTGTAGGTACACCAACATTCAGACTGCGGACAAACAGTCTGGGGTAAGCAATTGTTTGTCTTGATGAGGATTTCAAGCTTCAGATTTTCAGCAAAAAGTCGAACTCTCTGCCATTTGACTTGGCGAATTCCTGCTAGTTGAAATGGTTTAAACATGATCACGTGTTGTATCTTATTGATATTGGTGATCTATAGGACACTATAGATGAGAAATATATACTAGCATGTAAGAAGGTGAGTTATTATATTATGCACATAAAATTTTAGTTTTATTTCTTTAAAATACTTTTGCAAGAAAGATATTTTTTTAATTGTTACCGATATCTTCTGCGAATGACCTACAATAGGTACGATATTTTTTTTATAATTTTAGGTTAATTTGTAAAATACCAAGACTGATCAGCGATCAATAACTTAATATTGAATTAAATAAATTCATCCGAACAGCAACTAATGCCAGTAACAATAAAATTATTTTAAGCTAGAAACTGCGGAGTTAGAGAGATCGTGTTTACCAGTAAATACAAACAACAACTGAAATATAATTAAAATCGACTCGAACCGTGACTCGTCTCTTCCAATTAATGTCTGTTTAATTACCAGTCTACTCCAAATATCTTTATCTTATTTAATTAAGAAGCTTATGATCAGCTGGTTTGATAGTAATTAATATTAGTAAGACAATTTTCCTTTGTTTATCATATCAATAAATACACGCATGATTTCACATTTTAATAAATACATTTTATAGATTGAATTGAATCTATTTATACGGTAATGATGGCCTAGTGGTTTGACTGTTGGATTGCCAAGTCACAGGTTGTAGGTTCAAATCTCGGCAAACACCAATTTCTTTTTGGATTTATGTGCAAATTACTAAGTAACCACACTTGCTAAAAACGGTGAAGAATAACATCGTGACTATACCGGCACACATAAGATATTTGAAACGTATGGGTGGTTTTAATGTCTGACAGACAGGCCAGGTTGTGCTTCAAGCAGGGAAAAATGAAGAAGAAGATTTATACACTTTCCTGATATACAGTTGACGGCTTATCAAACAAAAGTAGGTACTAAGTAGTAGTATTATGAAAAAGTAAAAACTTGTGTCTTTAAACATTTCTACGCTAAAGTTGCCGACAAACAAAACAAAATTGAAATTGTGAAGATGTCTTAATTATTTAATGTTTTAAAGTCAATGGTTTCTGTCTTTGTCAAAGAACAAGACCTAAATGATTTAAATGAAGTGTGAAAAAAAAGTTGATAAGTAAATACCTTTGAAGCAAATCTTTTTAAGTGAATATAATATAAATTGTTAAATGTACATACCACTATGTTCATAGATTCTCAAATAATTAATTAGTATTTAGTCATTAGAATAACTGACATGTATTCAGTCAATCGTTTTCTTTTAATGCAAAATTAATTCTTAAATCATGCACCTTAATGTTCAAATTCCAACTAGCATCACGCGTCGTTATTTTACTTTTGACTCTGCACTAGTACAAATGACTTTTAGTTTGCTACAGGCACGTCTACTCCAATATTCGAGGCATAATAAACCTTTGTACGTTTAGTTAATCTACATAAACTTACCTGTGTTTAACTTGGAGCCAGCGATTAATCTTACAACGGTATATCGGGAAGTTAGATAGATTACCTACAGTGAATCGTGACTCCTGTGTTGTGGGCTAACCGTCCTTTTTTACGCGGCACTAAGTAACGGGTCGCTGGTGTAGTGTGATTACTTAGTGTAAGTATATTTGGTTAGTTGGTGTTTCATCACGAATATTGGATGAAAGAAAATGTATCATAAGGCTTGGTTACTTGAATGTAAGCGTGAATGTGTGCTTATAACATAATCATCGTAATGTTTCTTGTATACAAAGCTACCTTGTAGAAGTCGTGAGCAGTATGGTTGGCCTCATTGCTAATACCTTAAAATAGTTTCCGAAATGTGTTATAAATTTAACCTTTAATAAATCTTTCTTAAGTCAATGTGGAAGAGACTTAATACTGCATCTTAATTCACCGAAATAAATGTTTTATGCAAAAAGGAACCAAAGAAACTGAGAATTTAATGCAATATCTTTATTTCCTTTTGTTTATATAAGGATTAAGTTATCATCTAGCTATAGCAAAGAGGGATGAAACTCTAACGTTTGGTATCCCCTCGTAAAATTATACTCCCTGCCAAAACCTTAAGTAATTTCTTTGGACCGACTCGTAAAGTCGCCGTAAAACAATTGGAGACTAGATGAAGAATACGAAATAAAACGTTTGTTACTCTAAGCATGCTCGATTAAGTTATATTATAAGTATTGGAGGTTTAAGTCGAAGCATCTAAAAGTTTATTACTTATAAATGCCTCGAACAAATATTTATTTTGCTGCAGTAGTAAAAGTTTAACGTAAAAAATATTAGCAAAAAAATCTGTATATTTTGATTTGAAACACTTAAAAGAAAATTCAAACATTATTTCCTGACTCACTGTTGCATAAACTGCACTTATCAGAAGAAAATGCATATGTTTACAAAAACGGATGTTATGATCATTCTTGAAATTTCATTTGTTACGTCTTGCTTACAAGTGTCAGTAACGTACAAACCTGCGTAGAGGAAATTACTCGACATGGCTCACAGCGCGACATTTTTTATTTTGCTATCAGTGTTCCTTCACATAGTTTTGGTGAGTAGGTGTAATGTATGTAATAGATAGTATCGGTGTCGGCAGAAGAGCAAAACGTATATTTATAAACAATTTATGTTTTTGTTTGCATTATGCATACATGTGCCCCAGCTTGCGAATGCATTGTGGCGCACGCCCGTTGTTTTCATAGCGTCGCCGAACGTTGCATCCGACCTCAAATTTAGACCATGTGTTTATTATAAAACATGACGCAATTATGATGAAGGATTTTTAATTCCATAATATTAGACGTTATTTGTTAATCGGAGCCGCGATAACCGTGCTTAGTGACCCGAAATATTTGGGTAAAGGTAAAATGTCGGTAAAGTGGAAATTATTATAGTGTCACGCTTACGATTCGGAAGAGGTCAAATATTTGTTATCAAGCTCAACGTAATAAATTGCTTAGTTAAATAAACAAGTAAAACGGCTCGCAGAATAATCTGAAATAACGTCTAGCTATGAACAATGACTGGTCCTGGGAAAGAGCATTAACATTTTATGTTGCTAAAATGATCTTAATTTTTGTTATATTTTATTTTTTTGTTTTATAGGTCAATGCTGAAGTATATGACAAAAAGACATTAGACGGAATGATCTTAAAGACGCTTTGGACGAAAGTGTGTCACGGATTTGATTCGAAAACAAAAGAAAGCCTCATTAAAACCTTAAGAACTTCAGGAGACTATGAGAAGTTAGTAAATCTTTTAGTAAAAGTGAAAAAAGAAAAAGTCCAGAAAGTGTTGAATCTGCTATCGGAAATCATGTTGATTTATATGCAATAAAACTCTTTTATTAGTTAATTCGGTATTTCCTTTAATTAAAAAAAAAAATAGTGGTTGAAATAAGAGCTCTACTTGATATTGAAAATAAGAAGTGTATCGCTAAAGAGTCAAGGCTAAGACCCTGTCACAGACAAAGATAAATAGGCAAAAATTTATACTTAATAAGTAAATTAGAATAAGATCGCAGTTTAAGCTAAAAACGGGAAAAGTAATCAACGTGACTCTATCAAATTTGTAAGTGCTTAATTACTTAATGATTCACGATGACATTCAGTTAAAAACGATCGTGAAGAAACCTCAAAATATTTTAATCTGTAATAAAACGCGCCAAGTCTAAATCAATACCCACCTACTATATTTGGAAAGAGGTCTGTGTCTAGCAAGAGGACGTATATAGGCTGGTATTAATTTGACTTTTCACTTAAAAAGTCACTTTAGATTTAGGTCGTTTTCTGTTAGTACTAAAGCGAGCTGAGCTAGACTGTCAGTTTTGCATACGATACGACGGACCAAAGCTTACGGCTTTATCAAGTGTCTTTCTGCTCGGGAAATGTAAAAATGAATAGTATAAATAAAATATATTTTTATGCCACTTATAGGCTATTTGAGGCTTTGAGATATTCATTTGGCACTTAGAATCATTGTGTGATAGAGGCATTAAGATTTTTATTTTGATGATAGTGCTCATCAATTTATAACATGATGATTTTAGATACTTTTTGTAATGTATATAATATGTAATAAATACTTTTATCTAGAAATATATATCAAATTTATCTTAAATAAATTTCATAGTAATTCTACAAAACATTAATGAAATAACATTCCCATAATTCATAATCCTATTATTAATAAAAACGCTATCCCCACCTGGGCAATAAAGTAGCTTTATAACCGTTTGTTTTCAATATTTGCATTTTTGACGTCACGTTTTAAGTGACAATTTACTCTAAAAATATCAGCATTCGCCCATAAATGAAAACTAACCAAACCTCAACAGATAGAAAAATGATCGGGTTTTTGTTTTATAGAAAAAAAAACACGATCAACTATTTTAAATAAATACACAGCGGATACCAGTTGTGACTAACATATTATAACAATATGGATATCTATTTACCTGCGGACGAAACTAGCATGTACCACAGACAGCCAAACTTATAACTACGTCAACTAACGGCTTGACAAATTAAAGCACTTCTATCGTTTGCGTATTATAGTTTACCAGTTATGAGTTAGATAATATTGTATCGCAACTTAGTAACGTCATGGCTGTGTAACATTAATATGGCCTAATTTCAGAATTCAAGGGAATTATTTTATGAATAGTATTTCTTTTTGCAAAGTTAATCCCTCGTTAGCGAATATAAATATAAAAGTTTTTTTTTACTTAATCGCACCTATTACTGCCAGATTAGCCTAGCTAAAAAATAAGCTCATGGATTACCTTCTATTCAAATACTAATATTAGTGATATTTTTATTTGGGTATAGAAACAACTTGCAAATACGGGTAACGTTTTTCATGATATTTTGTAATAAATATACCTACTTCATTTATTCACCAAAAATACGTAGGAGCTGAGTTTATTTTCAATTCATCGATACACTAAAATATGCAATAAGTTCATATGGTGTTGTTCAAATACAATTTCACAAACTATTCAAATGTGAACACTTTTTAAATAGTAACACATCATCACATCATTTTAATCCAACTATTTCCAGCAGAAAACTATTGAGTGTAACGACATCAATTAGCAGGCTGTAATCACAGATAAGGGCAATAAAACAAACAAAGAGTCAATAAAAACAGCGTCGAGGCTCGAGAAGGTAGTTCTGTAAGCCTATGAGCCCCTGAGGGCAACAAATCACTATCTAACTACACTAACTCACATGATGAGGTTTTGTAATGAATGTATCCAATGTTAGCTGTGTGGCGGTGTGGCTGGAACATGCCGATGTTGTGCTCTGGACGTAATTATTCCGACCCATTGATGCAGCTCGAGCGCCCACAAAATACACTTATTTACACCAAGACTAATATGCACACATTCCTTAACAATCCTGAGCGGTTTTTACGACAATATTGGTACTGTGCGTGCTATGTATTATGTGTCTGTTGCACGTATCACTATATCTGACGTATGTTTTTTAACAAGTTCACACGGAGCTCCGTATGGTTGCGGTGTGCGGTGAGGGGATTAAGTGTCATACTAGTTTGTATAAAATTCGTAGCAGCTTAACACAAGGAAGCCGCCTTTCCGCGCGAAAAGCGACCGCCGCCGTGGACTCACGAGTCACGGTAATTCTGCTTAATCCACCGCTGGAATGGGAGGTGTATAACTGGGACATTGGCTTTAGGGTTCCGTAGCCAAATGGATGCTATCACAGCACCGACTATTGTAGAACTGTATTTAGACGGCACAATACTACGTCGTTGTGCCGCTCTCGAATGTATAGGTATTCTGGAACGCGCGGCAAAGCGTTAAAAAGCTTCATTCATTCACTTAAAACAACACTAAGTAGCTCGAAACGTGAAATTTTAAAACTTGGAAATTTTACGTCATAATAATCTCTACAAACAAACAACAGAAGTAAAGTAAAAAAATGGTGGCGCTTTGAAAATGCGCTTCGAGTGATGTGGGGAGGCTAAGAGACGAGTGGGCTCAAGTGGACCCAACGCCGCATGCTGAATAAATATGGATACGGTTGCCAAAACAAAACGTTCTCGCGCTTATATAGTAAAATGGATTGTAGATAGAACTCGTCCTTTGGGAGCTGGGCAGACGGCTACAGGTGAGTACTTAGAATAATATAACTAAAATAAAATGTTAAAGTGGGCACAATTTAGTAGTATTTGGGATATTTTAAAAGTTATTTAAACAATTTTCTTAGCATACTTTAATTTTATTATCATAGCGATACGACCATTATACTTTCCTTCTAAAAAGTATTTTAAAAACTTTAAGGAAAGAAAACAATCATGCACTTGTAGACTGTCTTAAAAATATAACATTTCGTCGATTTTGTAAGAAACAACTAAGTATAAAATTACTATTTCTCTGAGTTCATAATCTAATATTTTTCCTTTGAGTTATCACGTAGGAACAGAACTTTTTTTGTCTGGCTACTTTTCAACCCAAAATGACGGAGTAAAATTTAGTCCGCCGTCGTTTTTTCGAGACCCTAATTTCCTCAAAACAAACGTAATTTATACTTTTTCAATAACTTGAAAAAATACTTTAAATAAAAGAAGTGAATATGTAAATGAAGATAAATTTATAGATAGTATTTTAATAAGAGATTATCACGGCAAATATCGGTAGGAACAATTTATATAAAAATAATTACAGGAAAGAGAGTAACGAAGAAAATACGAACTAGGACATGAATTTAGAAATATATGAATCTAAAATTTTCAATCTAATCACCTTACATTTAAGACTGACATTTGAGGATAATTTCGGATCAGATAGAAGTTACATTTCATCAAACGCTAAAACTGATGAAACGCTCCAAAATGTATTGAACTGACAAGTCATACATTAGAAGTTTCTATTCCTCTTCCATTCTAGGCCGATAATACTTCCTCTAGTGTTGCTACACAGAACAATTTCGAAGGCTGCTGATATCTGTAGGAGAGCAGAGAGGTGATGTGGTTAGCATTGCCATAAAAACTCATAAAATTTAGAGCCTCATTCGAAGACTAGAGCCTATAACAAATACAACCATAGATATGACAAAAAATATTGAAGTACAGACATTAAAACCAACATTTAATCACTAAGCATAACCTAAGCCCTTATAAAGACACAACGTTCGATTACAAAACGTGCGATGGGGTTATACATTAATTACGTCAATTTTCGGATCCTAAAAAATCTGAGTTCTAGTTATCAATTATTTCCACCCTTAATTAAAATTAGTTTTGCAGAATTTAAAACTAAAACACAGTCCTCATAAGACCCAATTACTGTGATTAGTCAAACATTTTTACGATGTGAAAAGAGCGTAATTATAAAAGTTCTGTCTGTTAATAACTTTAAGTTAAATACTGAGTTAACATAGTACGCCACAATATATTTGCATTTTACACAAGTTGGATGACTGGGATGACAATATTTTTTGCGCGAAAAAGTTTTATTATAAAAATGTTGGTTTCGCGATGCCGCGGGGAAAACATCGTGGTAATAATTTGCAAATATTATTGTATGCTATCTTAGTTCATAATATACTGGAACTTTAGCTAATAGTTTGGCAATTTTAAAACAGAATGTACGTACCTAAGTAGGCAGAGATTATAGAGCTGTTTTTTCGTGTTGATCAGTGACGGTCATTTTAGTTGATTGCACTCGATCCTCGTTCATTCGACAGCTGAATTTTATTTTACGCTGAGGGATTTAGAGAGAGAGTGTTCACAAAAAAATAAAGCTATTCTTTTTAAATAACTTTGTAATAGTAAGTAACTTTATACGTATAAGTGCAACTACAGATCAGCTACACGCAAGGGAAATACAATGGCTTGCGTGTCTAATTTAACAATGCCGAGATTCTGAAGAGGTAGTTTAAAATTTTATTTGCTTTTTAATGTATGTGTATTGCTTGCAAATGCAGTAATTGTTCACTCAACGTTAAAAGTCGTCAGTAAGCTGAAATGTCGTAATTAATCTCAAAATTTAAACCACAAATTTAATTTAATTTTTCGTCAATATTCAAATGTTTGATAGCTATATCTTTGTTTGAAAGTTGAAATTCAGCAAAGCTAGCGACAACGAACAATAAATTAAGAGCCACTTAGATACGACAATAGATACAAATTCGTACTCCTTTGTACATTCTCACAGTCTGTGTAATTGTGAAAACAATGCAATAGTTGCATTGGACAGCGAATTATTAAGTTGTCTCGTCTCTCTACCTTTTGACACTTAAAGGACATTGAAATTTCATGAGATTCGCTTTGATGTCAAACATTACTTCAAAGTTTAAGCAACTCGGATGGTATGGATATCAATTAGCATTCGCGGTAATGTGAGTTCTAAACTTTCTTGCAGTTTATCGGCTTAGGATCTTATTAATATATTCTGAATATTGAAATACGTCTTCATTTAAGTCGTTGTTTAATTTTTATGTGTCACTCCTTTCCACAAAAAAAAGACAAAGCTCTTGACGGCGGTGTTTCAACTTATTATCAATGCGAGATGTTAAAAAAAAAATTCTAATAAACTATAAACTCATGCCACTGATATTCAATGTCAAGACATAATACGTCAACTCGAGTGCACATAAAGTAGTAAAGTGACGATAAGTCAAGAGAAAAAAACACTGTTGTTTATAAAAAATGTAAGCGATCAGGGCCTGTAGACATTTTTTCCGAAAACAAAGCCACGACACTTACCGAAAATTCATTTGAATGTTTCTTTTTAAACGTCGTTAGCGTAAATTTTAAAACATTGTCCAAAAACTTGAGGCCTATGCACTAGTTACATTTCTCCTAGCATTAATGCTAATAGATTCGCTCCAATGCAGTATTGAATTTCCAAATCAAAGCCTCATTTCTTGTTAAAAAGAGGCCCCATACATGTTTAGTTTTCCCTTCAAATGCAGTGTAGCATTATTTAGGGCTCAGTAAAATAGCGTGCGCTAAAAATTGATACGGTCCCAGTGCGCATCGCTTAAGTTTCGTCGGATGGAAAATTAAGGGTCTCCTTGTAAGTGATAATAAGATTTTCGACTACTTCCTGGCCGTCACAGCTTCCTTTCTCCCAATAAAAGTGAACAATTTTCTATTTTACAATATAATACCAATTGACGTACTTCTATTTGAACCTAATATACCCTTTTTAGGATAGGTCGGGTGACGACAAATAAAATAAAACCGGCCAAGTGCGAGTCGGATTGACGGAAGAAGGTTGAAGAATGATTTATCAAAACTATCTTGTTTATAGTACAAGAGCCCTTAAATATTTATTTTATTCTAAGTATTTAATGTTGTAGACGCAACAGATATTCATAATTTGAAGAAAATTCAACTGTATATCACGGTTTATGAGAAACAGGTTGAAAAGCCAGATTTAATAATAGGGTTCCGTTTTTCCATCTGTAAACGGAATCCTAAAGATGGATGTGTTTTATTGAACTCTGTTAACGTAAAAGGTATTCACAAAATGTAACAATAACCGAGGTTTCCTAATAAATAAAATTGATACAGAATCATGTTTAAGGTAAGTTTAAATTGGATCGTTTCTTGATAGATAGATTAATATATTGATTTTTTTGTACTAAAACTCTAAAACTACTCTATTGTTTTAATTCTTTTACGAACACAAATTCCAGTCTTCATTCCTCATACAATTCAGAATATTGTGAATCTAATCAAAAGCCAATGACAATAGCGCTGTTCTTAATTAAAGGCGAGAGACAAAATAGAGGAATTTTCAGGACTTATTATTAAACGAACAACAAAAATGTATGAACAAATAATAGGATATGAATCCTATCAAGCAGCAGAGATTGTGGGCAGAATGAAGTCACGACGCGTCCTCATCAACAACTCATTTCCACACATGATGTACTAAACTAGAGCACTGTGACAAGCTTATAAAGTCTTTAATTTCCGGATCACTCCGAACATATAATTCACAGGTCAGCGTGGAAATTTATTAAGCTTAAATCCTAACTATTTATCACGTCGCGGCACGACTCGACTAATTTGTCTTACATACATATGTACGAATCAGTGGGTTCCTAATTTGAGTACTACGTTATGAATTACAGAGTAACTCATCAACGCCGACGTTCTCTGTTTAATAGGCAGTACGTTGTAATCGTGAATGAAGCCGATGCACAAGCCGGCGCGAATATTACTTTCGCGATGACGACTAAGTAATAATCAACAGACTTACACGGGATCCTCGGGTGTTTTGCTATATGGTAAATGTACTAGGTTTTTATTTATGACTTTAGCTTGACAGCGTAGCCGTAGTTAGTTATCTATATATATATAAATCAGAACGACATTGGTCAATAAGACTGCTTGGTATCAGAACATTGCAATTTCACATCGAAAATAATATAAATAGCATAAAAATTGGTTATAATAAAAACGTTTTTAATATCTCCTTTAGTCAGTGCTCTCACAGAACACTAAAAATTCCAATAACACTATCTTCCATACCTCGGAATAGTTATAAAATCCGTCACAATACAGTCGGTAACTAAAGTCGGCGTTTAATAAGGGTTCCTAAGAAAGTATAAATATATAAGTCCATAGATAAAAACTCAGTAAAGTTACATTGACGAGCCATTAAAAAATACATCTTTCAGAAGGGCAAAATTGGAAACCAATTGGAGGATACCTTGAGATATTGAGAGAGCACTAAAATACACTTAATTGTATCTGAGCTCCGCTTTCTCGTACTAACGGGAATACGTCGATGTAACAGTAAACCGGTATAAATAACCAAACATTGCACGTGTTGCCCAAACTCGATACGTATACTAAATCCAACACAGAAATTTCACGAAGAAATATTTTGAGGCAGTATAGTAAGCCAACATTCAACTAGACAACAGAAATGCCAGGTAATCGGGGGCAAATCTATTGCCATTTATCGGAAACAAAGGCTTACAAAGGCTGTAGCAACCAGTGAGAAATTTTGACCTAAAGTCTAACAATATTATAGAGTTTCATCCAAGCCTTTAGGATCCACCGGTTACTATGACTTAAGAAAGCGATACTAAGGTATTATGTTTTGTCCATATCACATTAGTACGACATTAGTGTAAATTAACTACTGCAATATGTTTCCTGAGATGAAATACACTTCAAGGGCCAAAATATACCTTTTTGACTAAAACTGTTAAAAATGTTCTGGCACCAGCAATTTGTCAGTGGAGTAAAAATTAATTTCTCTTCGCGAATTCATACTTTCTCGTGATGGCGATATTAAAAAAATTGTTCAGCGATTAAAATGCTTCAAATTAAATCCAATTGCGTTTTGCAAGCCTATTACCTACTGAGGTTGTTGAAAACATAATGAAACGAAGTCCTTGAAAGATAACAAAGGAAAAATCTCATTTTGACATGGTCACGGTATACTGTGGATAGTTGCACGCTAACCGTAACTGAGCCGGTATTCTTCTGTTTTTAGAAAATGACATAATAATTTTACTTCAATTGGAGATTGGCAGAGCACAAATTATTATGCCAATAAAGCAACGCTTTACAGTTCAAAAATTACGAGGACATAATACCAAATATATATGTAGGTATATTTTGATAAAAGTTGTAAAGAAAAATCTGGTAAGCAGCCGCTAAATTTAAGACCAATAACCATCGGTTGGTGTACGCTGAACACGCATCCGCAGCTTTTCATTTTTATATTTACTAAATTGTGTAATAGTAGAGATCCATTCCTTTAAGTTATGCTTAGTATGAGAACAGCGTTGCGTGTTTTAAACCGTTTAGTTTCTCTCGACGCTTCATCTCGGTGCTCTCGGTTCACAGTTATGTTAGAATTGTTAAAAGCTTAACATAATTTTGCTTACTCTTCCCACTAAACTATGCAGTTTATATTTTTCTTAATACTATTTAAGTTTAAGATAATATTCCATTGAAAAACATAGTGTAGTTCAATTTCCCACCAGGCACAGGCTTCCCATTTGATTGTTTGGGCCAATCTCTTGTGTTTCGCATCATATTCTAGTCCCTAAACCTAAGCCGCTAAAGCTACGTATAAATAAAAAGCAACTTCTGTGTAATATTTAGTATCAATTAAACAACAAGGATGCAATGGGTCATCAATTTGCACCGGACATTCTCGGTCGTTAAGTGAAAAATAAACGAGGCGGCTTAATTAAAGAAACGCTTTGGCTTGAGAATGAATTTTCTCACGCCTCTTCTTACTCTCAATTTGGCTGAAAGACTGGGGACCATAAAAGAGCAATAAAACATCGATTTTGCATAAGAATCCCGCAGATGCGGTTGCCGGGGCAACAAGGCAAGAACTGCTCGCGATGCGAACGCCGATTAAGTTCTTTCGATATCGAATTATTTTTATTGTTTTAAGTACCTGATTTGGAATTCAGATATAAATCGCTTTTATGTGCAGCGTAAATAACCCGTTACAGCGTCTGAGATAAGACAAAACTTATTTGAGAAAATGTGAGTGTTTAACAAGCTGCATTTAAATAATCAACATGCTCTACCTTAATGGCGAAAATAATAAATATAATTACAATTATAATTTTCAGAAAAAAAACCATAAAGGAATTTATTAAACAACTATCAAGAAAACGTTCATCTTACACTGTAGCTTTTGTTCATTTTTTAAGCTCTTGTTAGGTATTTTTTGTTATTACGATAGTCCATTGACACCATACAGAATAAACTTTCCCGTATTCCAAATAATCGTCTTTTAAAAGTACCTAATGCCTTGTTTTGTCTATGCGTTTCTAGACGCTGTAATCTAATTTAGACGGCTCTTTCTTTGATTTGCCAACAGCTGATCAAAATTTGTATCGAGTGATATGTTCTTTAATCCGTCAGATAGGTATACTACTACTATATCTTACTAAACACATCTTTATGCAAACAATACAAATTGGGTAAGATAAACTGCCTTTAGCAAATTTATACACAAAAGTGGCGTCACGTGTAATTTCCATTTACTGTAATTTGATCAATTTCTGTTTGCGAGACAAAAGAAAAAATAAGCACCTATTTATTATTATTAATTATATTCTGCTTAGGAGGCCATAACTTCTAAGTATTGCGATCTTTCACACGTATCGTTTTATAATTGATATTCGAAAGGCACGGTGTATTTCCTCAGTAATATTCTTCGAGATTACTCCAGTGAGCGTAGTTTCCATGCTTAGAATATGATACTTCAATACATTAATGTAGCTACCTGTATTTTAGTGTTTCGTATCCTGAAACAGGACGCCACAAACTGCTCGACATTAAACTATCCCCCGTAATATTTTGTTTAATAATTTTATATAAAAGCTTCCAAAAAAGATTTAAGAGTTTTATGGTGTCTGTTCAATGAATGAATGGAAATTGGTTTGAATTTGAAACTATTCTTATTATCCTAAAAATGTTATTTTTATTGAAGATTTGGATGTAACTATTGACAGTGGGTATTCCACCCCGTACAAAAATTTCCAACTATTGTGTTGACTAATGCTAAAAAGAATACAAATAGTGTCAAATTTAATAAAATTTCCATTCATTCATCGGCAATTTTAAATAACAGAAATCCATAATCTTCTCTGGATTTTTGAGGTAATCATTGCCTCGTGTATAAAAAGCCTAAAACAAACGATTATGGCAAATGCTCCGTTAGTAGTCCAGTGGGTAAATTATATTCGTAGAGCAATTCGAAACTAGTTCACATGTTCGAGGATCATAAAATTAAGGCTTTGTTCTACTCTCGAGTGGATAAATGACTTAAGCACTAAACTTTGACAAAGGTAACACGTAGATATTAATTCCTAAGACACTGCATGGGTGAATGATGTTAACATATTTCACGAAGTTTATTACCGGTTCATTATTATGAAGTTTATTTGATTAATTTTCACGCGTGTTTACACAGTTTATTAATAAAAATCCGTGTGTTTTTTTGCCTTTACATGCTCTGTTATTGAAACCGTGCAATTTGTGAAAACAAAATAATATGTATCTTAATGTTTTCACTAATGAATATTTTTTTCATAAAAAATAAAAACCTTTTCTAAAAGCGAGAATCTTGAGCTAAAGCAATAAAAATAATCTATGAAAATACGTTTCTGCCCTCACTATATCTATGTATCGTAACATAATATGTAGGTATAGCTAGCTTTCAATTTCACCAAATACTTTTGCGTAATACGGTAAAAAGTGGAGAACATTAGCTACGATCGATAATGTGGTCGACGCCTCGGCGTGAAACTAATGGACCGAGCTCACGTTTAAAACTATCCATATGTACCTACAAAGTACTCTAGTTAAGATTACATCTGTACGAAATAGCCACACAGATTTATAAAGAGCAGCCTGTATAATATTCCAATGACTCAAGCTTGAAAAAGAATAATACCGCGTATCTTTAAGGCATGAAACCAGCCTGTAGCCTTTTGTGTTACCCAAAGGTTAAAGGTCAAAGCTAATGGTAGTTACAATTTACTATTCATAAACGTTTTAATATATTTAGATTTTTTGTGAATGATGTTCTTTGAATTTTGATTAGGTGCGTACTTTTTTTTACAAAAGAAACATTATTGTACCTTCTGGAAATCAAAGAGTGCTAAAATAGGAACAGTAGTCTATGAGCTTTGTATTTTAAACAAAAGCTGAGTTCAAGGTTCTGAAGAACAAATATTTTTGTTTGACCCTAGGCGGTGTTCCCAATCACTCTTAATACAAATAGTGTTTAGCAAAAAACAAATCGACTTAACTCGTACAGACGACTTCAACGCGAATGATACTTTAGATTTACAAACTAAGCCACAAATATTAAAACTAAATCCAAACTGTATTTAATTACAAATATCCGCTTGGCATGTGCTTATGCGAATTAAAAAATACCTCAAACGAAACTAAAAGAACATCGGTGAATATTTAATTTATTCAGCATTTCAATTTCGTAAAACTGTTTCAATAAACATAAAAATAGCAAAATCAGTTTTGCAACTCTGAGGATTAAATTGTTCTCCAAAATGATAACTATATTGGCATTGGAATTCGTGAAAATACCAAACTTTCAAATGAAACGATAGAAATAGAATTTACATTATTAAAAGCTGTATGAACTGGTAAAATTTATTCCAGGAAGATAATATCATAAAGCCAATTGAAACAATCCGGTTTTATTCTGTACATAAAATAGATGTACAATGTACATTGTTAATAGAACATGATTACTATTGATCACCCCAATTCCGTTTCATAGAAAAGTTACAAAACCATTCTTTATCTAAAATCCCGCTCGAAATACGTCGTTAAGTACATCCTATATCGAAAGAAAACACTCCAAATGGAATAGACCTTGCGGGGGTTGAGTTTAACTGTCTTTAACTTTTGCAAGGGTCGAAAACAGCTTCGGGTCGGATAGACTATTCACCCATAAATCTAGAGGCAGACAGTAACAATGTGTAACTGGCCTGTCTTCGCTTCTCGCTAAAAACTGTCACAGACGGCGTAATGGATTTCGTTGACACGATAATCTGGCACCACGTGCTAATAAATATTAATGCAGCCTACAACAAAGCTGAAACTAAAAGTTGGTTAGTTTTGCTCTGTTCATTTGTTTTGCTATATTTGCTTTTGATTTGAATTTGAATGTGGTAGAATATTTGTGCTCCGCTAGTGTAGTTTGCTAGTTTAATTAATTATTTTAAATTCATGTTAATTGTTTATCAGAAGTAGTTTGTTATTTTGTGAGCTGCAGACTGAAATTGTAACGAATTCGAAACGGACTATTTGAATAATATTTTTTTTTAAGAATTTATTCAGTTTGCATGACGTGGGCGACCATTCACACTCTTTGGAATCATCGATAAACCGCGGCTTACAGAATCGTTCGAAAATATGTTTGGTTTTTTTTTTCAAGCGGCAAATATTGAAACCATTCAGACCATACACCACACCCACGCCCGACGTCCAAAATAAAGATACAAAACGCTTGAGTGGCCACACAGAAAGGTAACAATAATATTTTTAATCCATTTATTTTAGTCACTTAAGTAAGCTGTCTCCTATAAAAATAATTTATTATTTAAATTTAATAACGAAAAGGTCGTCCACGATATTCAGGGAATTACATTAGGTAGGTCCGTAAGCGATTCGTACTACAAACCTCTTTGTTGATTGGAACATTCTTAGATGAAGTTCGTAGACGTCGGATCTGTTCGAGATACTGAATTATTTAGATCGACATCACACGCATGTCAAGTCCAAGCGACTCTCACTGTTAATAGTGTAATAACATAGGGATTATTGGCGGGCCATGACTACAGATGATACATTTTTAATGTCCTCTAGTTTACCCGGTAAACAAACTAATGAATATTATGATTAGCTTGAGCCTATTTATAACTGAGTATACATTAATTAATTGAGTTGTCTTCTGAAACAATTAATTTGTTTTTATAGGTAAATAAGTTTGGATATTCGTTTTTTTTTACAAAAATCACCAAGTTTAGTACTCGTTTCTCGACTCTGTTAGTTATTTTGTGAACAAAATAAAAACTAAATTTTATCTAAAAGCCGATTCTATTTCTTAATACACCCATGCGTGAAATTGCCCAATGAATAGATATCATCGAAAAATGTATCGCAACAAGGCCCAAAGTTGATATATAGTAACGTTATAGACATTTAGGATGAATCGTTTAGATAAAGTATGGTCGTTTAGCAAAACTCTAGTACAAATATCAAGTATAGAGGGGGCACAAAATGGATCGAAGGCATCGGCTTTACCACATTTATCTCTAAGCTCATTAATACACCCCGATATATGAGAAAAGGAAAAATACTAACAAAACACATCCTTTATACAATGTAATACCGTTGACCCGTTATGCTTATAAAATTTTACTGCTAATAGAGACAACGGGAAAGCAAGACTTTCAAAACTTTTCACATATTCATAAAAAATGTATTGTATATTATAAGAACGTACCGTGCTTTTGGCTTTTGGCTCAAATTGTTAGCGAAACTTATACTAGGCTGAGTGTACAATATTGTTATTTGTTTTCAAATATAGGCTTTCGATTCCCTTATGTGTCGTTCCGCGGCCTAAGAGAAGGCAGCTTTGTAAATGCCTGTTTTCGAATAACTGTATACCAATAGGCTGTACCTTTGAGTACAATTTTTAGTAACATAAAATAATATAAACACAATCGAGAAGCTTCCATAAGAATGTAGATGTACCAAACCATTATGAAGCTAAGTCTTCAGATAATTTTAGTTTAGCCTTGGTGTACTTTTCGTAAAAGATATCACTTCAGTAATGGATAAGAAATTAGAGGAGCTCGTGGCTAAGCTATAACCGCATCAGTGAATCGATCACAGGTTAAGCTATGCTTGACGCGGTTGGTCCGTAGATGGGTGATCATGTTTGTCATAACGAGTTCCTCCGTGTTTCGGAAGGCACGTTAAATTGTGGGTCCTGGCTGTTATTCCTACATCTTTGACAGTCGTTACAAGGTAGTCAGAAGCTTGAAAAGTCTGACAGCCAGTCTAAACAAGGAGTATCGTGTTGCCCAGGTAACTGGGTTGAGGAGGTCAGATAGGCAGTCGCTCCTTGTAAAACACTGGTACTTAGCTGAAATCGGTTGGACTGGTAGCCGACCCCAACATAGTTGGGAAAAGGCTAGGCCAATGATGATAATGGATAAGAAATTATAGTTAATGCATTGAAATAATATATAGGTAGAAAAACTTGGATCCACCTGTAATACAGCGACTATTTTTAATGTAATTAATCTACGAAGCGTAGAAATGTAAACAGTCTACTAGATATAACATTTCTATTGAAACCGCGCTGAAGGTTTTCATTCCAGTAATTTTGTAATGTAATATAAACTTTATTAATTTTAATGTAAATTACTTTTTTGCGTGAATGAAAATAAACAAAATTGAATCAACTGAAATAAGACATTTAAACTACGAGTATCTTTTTAGTAAACGGACGTCACTGCGAGTATCAAAAATCGTTACATTACTCCCGGGAGAACGCTTAAAACTCCAAAATATTAACTACAACAAATAGGTATATTTCACAAGACTTTACAGCGAAATAAGCAGAGCGTATCTTAAACTTGTGCAATATTTTACTTAGTTTAAAGTTATTTTATCAGGAACATTATTTTGAATTAAAGTTAAGGAGCCGACCGTTGCCGTTTTCGGCTACAATAAGTTTGTAGTTACGATAAATCTTCATAAATGCAGATGACACCGGAGAGTTCGCTGGGAGCATAATGCATAATTATTACAGCTTTAAGCCGGCTTAGGGTGGAAGCAATTCTATCTAACAATAGTAATAATACTTGTGGGGCCTTATTTTTTATGACGTCATAACATTACGATGTTTCGTACTGCGTAGGATATAAAAAGTGTTGTAACATAACTTACTAGGCGCTGTGTTCGGCTTCGCCTGCACATGTGTGCGAAAGAGGTTTACGGTTACAACCTTGTCTAATCATGTCAAATGTATGGTACAATTTGCTTGTATGAACTCGACTAAAACGACACGGTAGTTTGTGATAATCTATTTTTTGTTTCATATGACACGAATTTGTTAAGCTGTTTATTTATTACTAGCTGTAACCCGCGACTTCGTCCGCGTGGTTAGAAGATATAACTAAGTTATGATTTACCTGCCCTGTTTTTTCCACATTTTCCACTGTATCTTCGCTCCTATTAGTCGCGGCGAGCCTAAAACCTTCCTCGATGAATAGTCTATTCAATACAAAAACATTTTTTTATTTGAACCTGTATTTCCTGAGATTAGCACGTTCAAACAGACAAACAAACAAACTCTTCAGCTTTATATATTAAGTATAGATGTATTTCCTTTAGAAGTGTACCATATCTTTGGACTTCGCACTAAATATTTTCAGATTGACTTTGATCCTATTGTTTTCTATAATCTAGCTATTAAGGTAAGACGCTATCTGTTGCTGTACTAAATAATTAAAAGAGGCTAAACATGACAAAGTATTTATTAATTCTGAACTGGTTTTAAACGGGTCTCGAATGCTGTGAATATTTAATAGTCGCAGATAGCACCTATTACCTAAAATTGGGTACTAACGCTCGTTGTCAAGATTTATGGTTCTCTAAGTTCTGATTTTAAATTAACTTTCTTGTACAACATATTTTTCATAGGCTTTAAGTAAAACATCTTTATGAAACTTTTTCGAGATTATCATTCGGAGTATTTCCTTCTATATCTACCATACAATTATAGTCTAAGAGCCCGTGAACCCCAGACCTTCGTTATTTTATAAAAGCTGAAAGATTGTCAGCGCATACTCCCAACCCAGGTAAGAACGATGGACCATTATGAAGTTTGGGTTATAGTGGCTTAGGCAGGTAAACGGTACTAAAGGTGTGTAAAATACCGATCTAAATTCGTCAAATAATAAAGTGCGATTTTTTGATATTATCTTCAGAATATTATTAAAAATCACGTTATTCATTGCCAGACACTTAACATCGTGGCAACCCCTTGCCAGACACCCTTAATGTTCATGAAATTATAGTTTAACTTACGTTATAGTATAAAAGCTGATTTTTATATATAATACTTGGGTAATAAGTAGATGATGTTTCCTCATTAGCCAGACATTTTTTATAGTTCCAACCCCTTGCCAGACAAGCATGTAGGGTAGCTGTAGGAGCGAGCGCGAGGCAGTATGTATATAAGTGGGTGCGAGTGAGATGCGTTTGTATTGTTTAGTATTTAATACATGCTTACATCAACTAAAACAATAATATGTGCTATCTTCAATTATTATTAATTAAATATTCGTTATAAATGATAAGAATAACATTAATTATATCATTACTTACGTTAAAGTGTAATAGCTGATTTTTATATATAATATTTGGGTAATAATTAGATGATATTTCCTTATTAGCCAGACATTTTTTATAGTTCTAACCCCTTGCCAGACAAACATTGTATGTCTTAATAAGAGATTTGTGATTAGAATGACTCATGCAAATAAACTTTTTGGCGCAGATTTATTTAACTAATAATCTATGTAAATTTTAAAAACATCTTAAGGAAAGACATTCGATGCTACAATTACCTTAAATTGTTAAAAAAATTAATTTATTTTATCAAAAACAGGTTTAAAAAAAAAGCCAAAAAATAAAATATTTTTCAAAAATTTAATTAAAAATAGGTTAATGATGCTACAAGTATTAACGTTGATGTATTAACGTCTTTAAATGTTTCTTTTTCTTGCTCTCTTTCAACAATCTTTTGAGAATTTTTTGGTTCTGAGGTAAAATATTTTTTCATTAGCCCTGTGAATGATTTGTAACATTCCCTGTGATAGCCACCCTCTGTGTATTCACGTGGAAAAATGATGTCATTGTACTTAAGGTTATGTTTTTTTCGCAATTTTAAAATTAATTCACATTTTTTCAATGTCTCGTCAGAAAATAATGTTATTTTGAGACTACTTTTGTTGCAAATAACACAAATTAATGTATCACCCATGACTTATTTTTAATACAAAATCACTTTTATTTAAAAAGTCACATAAACAAATTGTAAACTTATAATCTACGTATCATACTATAAAATATTATTTATCACTACTTTTTTTTGCAAATAACACAAATTAATGTATCACCTATGATTTGTTTTTATAATACAAAATCACTTTAATTTAAAAAGTCACATAAACAAATTGTAAACATATAATCTACGTATCATGCTATATTATATTATTTTAGCTGATGTAAACATGTACTGAGTACTAAACAATACATGCGCAGTAGAAATAACAACTGCGCAGTGAGGGATCGCGGTAGACTTAACTCGCCATCTCACTCGCACTCACTCATATACATACTGCCTCGCGCTCGCTCCTACAGCTACCCTACATGCTTGTCTGGCAAGGGGTTGGAACTATAAAAAATGTCTGGCTAATGAGGAAACATCATCTACTTATTACCCAAGTATTATATATAAAAATCAGCTTTTATACTATAACGTAAGTTAAACTATAATTTCATGAACATTAAGGGTGTCTGGCAAGGGGTTGCCACGATGTTAAGTGTCTGGCAATGAATAACGTGATTTTTAATAATATTCTGAAGATAATATCAAAAAATCGCACTTTATTATTTGACGAATTTAGATCGGTATTTTACACACCTTTAGTACCGTTTACCTGCCTAAGCCACTATAACCCAAACTTCATAATGGTCCATCGTTCTTACCTGGGTTGGGAGTATGCGCTGACAAACTTTCAGCTTTTATAAAATAACGAAGGTCTGGGGTTCACGGGCTCTTGCTCTATTAATAAACTGCCGTATTGTTTTTACGTTTCATTTAAAATAATGTTATAACTAATATGGAGCTGCCAATCTTGCAGGTATTCCTCATAACTTTTAAAAAGGTTGGCTCAATTTATAATTCGGCAAAATCGTTCGAAAATCGGCTTAATTAATAATAAATGCGTCTACAATAGCTGAGTTAAACAAAAGCTATACTGTCAATCACAAGGATACAGGATTTTTTTCCATTTGTACAAATTATAGTTTATTTTTAGTTAAAAGACTGGTGTATTATTGTCTTTCAAATAAAAAATCATTATCATTTAACTTTCCAAAACATTTTCCTCTTATTATCTCCCTACGGAGAAGTAACAGAAAATATCCTACTTATTAAGGTTTCTGTATTACGTAAATTGGGTTTTATGAAAAAAAAAATAGAGCCACAAATCGCTTTAATTCAATCACTCAGCTTCACTCCATATCGTCGTCGCTTAAAATTAAGTAAAACTTTAATATGTGAATATATTGTTACTATGTAAATGTATTATTATTGAACATGTCTCACCCTATTAAGGTTACAATAGCAAACCACTATACATTAACGACCAATAACAAAGTGGTAGCAGATTCTATTATTTGTCATTCGATTATAGAATCACTCGACTATGCCATTAGGTTTATATTAAAATAAAATAAAAAACGTCTCGTTCGAAATATTATAGAGTGACTGGCCTTTTGGTGTAGCGGCTAGTAGCGTTGACTGTTATTCCGGAGGTCGTGGATTCGATTCCAACCCACGACGAATGTTTGTGATGAGAACGATCATATTTTGATATTAGATACCCTTGTGTACATTTCATCGGAAAAATCACAATATTAAATATAAGTAAAAAGTCATAGTTTCAGATTTATTTATCAAGTATTACTTCTGCTTAAGGGCCCGAACCCAAATGGTAAACACAGATCCCTATGACGTAGGTACCGCTGTCTATCCGTCTGTCGATCTCAAGAATCGCGGTAGCTAAACAGTTGAAATTCACAGACGTAAGTATTGCGGCAGACGCGGCAGTCGCTACAAGCAATGAAATATAAAGATCACAATTAAGCAACAGTTATTCCTGGTTGGTAATAATTTTACTACCTGCAAATTTCCCAGAACCCTCAGTTCACTTGACCAGCTCAGTATATAAGTCTCCTCATATAATTATATTCTCGATGCACGCTGATAACCCGAAATAGAAAATAAGCCTCTCAAATACCTAGGCGTGCAATATTAGCCCGACAGCGATTGCACGAAAACATAAGTCCATATAATTCCTTGAAACTGCAGAGCCTTATGTGTACCAATGATTTTCGATTTAATTATTAGGTACGTACACATGTCGAATTAACTATAAACATGAACTGTATTTAGTAACCATGAATTTTGAAGTGATTTCTGATACAGCAATTGATATCAAATGGAAACGATTAAATCATAATCGGCTAGTAGCGAAGGAAAAGAATTATGTTCGCCGGTAAATAAATATTCTTTGGTTTTTATCAACGGTTCATTATTTGGTTTATTGGATCAAGCTTTCCGAAACTGTTAGTTTAAGTTGGATACAACGTGCGAGTTATTTTGTATCAGAAATGATTTTAATGAATTCACACTTTTTTGTTGTGCTGATTTTTTGTTCATCTTACGAACTCCGGAACTTGGCGGTTTACGTACCTGAAAATAAAAAATTAAAATTTAAGTATAAAAATAAATAAAATAAAGTGTTAGATAATGATCTGAATGAATAAATAATTAAAAGTCTGAATATATTTTATTCTGAATTTCTTTTCACACTATCTTAAATAATAGTAAAAAAAAAAAAAACTTATTTGCAGTTTATCTATAACCTGCATATTTTCAAATATTATACTAAGTTACTGACAATACTTTATGAAAATCTTTCAAAGGTTTTTTTTTTAATACATCACCTATTGCAACCTGATTCAGGCATAGCATTATCAAAACCCTTTCCTTGTCTGTACGAAAACATTCCTTTGCCCAACAATGGACAATTCACAGACTGAAATTATAACCCAACAAACATAAAAACTTGTTTATTTACAACGTAATCCTATTACGTAAATGAAACATTATATAGAATGCCGACATTTTAAAATGGTCATACAAAACCGCACTGTGGTTACGCATCCATTGTTAATGAAAACATTAGATTATCTATCAAAATCCGTAATTAGTTGACATGTTAACGATTTGTTAATTTGAAGCTATTCGTGACCAATAGCGATCTTTATTACGGTGGAGTTTCAAAGTACGCTCACTGACAATACGCTCTTTGCTGTAGTGCTAATTAACGCTGAAATTAGAGAGTTAATTTAATGTAAAATTGATTATTTCACATTCGAATGTTCGCGGGTCATTATGAAAGGCTTTGATCAAGCTGTTGTTGTAATTGAAATATTGAATTGTAGTGCATTGAGTTATTTCATTGTTATTCTGACCGAAGACCGTGTTCGGTATGTGCGAAGATGATTTGACAATGATTGCGGAATACGGTTTGCAATTGGTGTAGAAATAGACTTTGTGATATCCACGCTTCTGTTTGTCAAACTTTAAAACTATTTTAGTACTTTTTAACTGAAAATAAGTCATATAAATTAGTGTGTCTGGATGTATAGATGTTTTACTCTTTCAAGCAAAACCTTCAGTGGTTTAGTATTAAGATGAAACTTTTAAAAAAGATAGATTCTAACCTGGATTAACGCAGAATAATTTTCCGTGCGATTATATTCAATGATTTAAATAACAATCGAAACATAGTCACAAAGCATAATTTTGTTTCATATTCCGTTGTATCAAAATTGGAGTACGGTCAGACTATCGCAGCGTTTCGTAACACAGCAATATAGTTTAATAGTTTTGACCAGGAAGCCATACTAAATAGTTTACACTGCTAGCATATCTGCGGAAACCGCTTCCCCACAGCTTACTCGACTGGTATGGTCTGAAAAACAAACGAACAACGACTTAGTCTTACCCTAGGTATTGAATCACGTGTCTTGGAATATATTTAGTTGCCTACTTACCGGTTTTGTTGAATACATTCTCGTTACTTGTACGCACGTATTAGTAAGTACAATTTCTCAGAATATGTTGTTCTATCACCTACATACAATTTCATAGAATATGCAACCACATTAAAACTTCTCTCGATTACCTACCAAAGTTAGAAGTTCTAATGCTTTTGCTACACCATTAACTAAAATAATCTATACTTTAATGTTTAAAGCTGAAGAGTTTGTTTGTTTGTTTGTTTGAACGCGCTAATCTCAGGAACTACTGGTCCAAATTGAAAAATTTGCTTTTTGCGTTGAATAGCCCATTCATCGAGGAAGGCTTTAGGCTATAAACCATCCTGCGACTAATAGGAGCGAAGATACAATGGAAAATGTGAAAAAAAACAGGGCAGGTATAAATCATAACTTAAATCTTCTACCCACGGGGACGAAGTTGCGGGCAACAGCTAGTTTCTTAATATATTTCGTCCATAGCGATAATGTCTGAAAGCAAGGAGTACACAATCACAAGCGACAGATCTGAAAGAAATGCAATAGATAGAAACATGATTTTCGAAACAAACTCATATTTCGCTTGCTTAATATTTAGCCGTATATTTGAAAAGTAAGTATTAGCATTATTAAGTGGTCTATTAAGATCGCGTGTTGGATAGCCGCATAGTACACATGTTTGTTTAGCATACATTTATGTACCTTCGTATATTAACATTCAAGGAAGGTGCAACGATTTGCCAGCTATGCAGTTGTTTTTGAGTAATTTTCACTCTAGCTTCGGTTTATCTCAAAAAATACCTACAAGTTTTTTTGTTGTTGAATGAGTACCTGACTATAAAAAAAATGTAAACAAATCTATAGTATTTTGAAAGCTAAATTGATGAATAATTTAGTAGATTTTGGCATGACTAATAGAATGAATACCGCAGACTAATATTCAACTGCAATAACAAAGCTGTGATTAGTTACCCAAAATAAAATTAATAATGCGTATACTGTCATTACTAATTTATACTGCATTGCGAAATAAACAAAGGAATTAAGGCATAGCAGTAACATTTACAAGTATGAAGTAACTCAGTTCATGTTCAAAATTTGCGTTTTACTTAAGTGCAGTTTGAGCAAAAGACGAGTCAAACCGAGTGAGTTTAAAGTTAATTTTCATTGTATTGCCATGGAGCAAAAACAAAATCTGCAATGCGCTCTAGACAAGTAGATTCGTACGCGTACAACAAACAATGTAACTTGAGCATTGTTAATACATAAGGTATTGCAAGATCGTGCCCGCACCAAGACTTTATGCTCGCTAAACACAATTTATGCCACGGCTCGCTTTTCACCGCTGCTCCTGAGTCCTCACTCAGTAGTTGATTGGTATGTATTATGACTATACCATACTACTCCTCAGCCAATAAACCACGCTCCGTATCGTAGTAAAAAAGAGCTTCATTTGATCAAACCGCTGCCAGGTCGCTTATATTATACTGCCGTACTTCCATATTTGGGTTGTGAAATTTAACTGACGTTTCTCGTAAACCTTTTTTTGTTTTACGTTATGTGTTGTTGCTACTACCACTTGCTATCTTAGTTTTAAGTGTTATGGTAAATTTGAATTCTTCACATAAGTTTATTTTAGGTGTTATATTGTATTATGAGTTCAGAAAAAAAATTTTTTGGACAGTAGATTGATATCCAAATTTAAGTTTTGAGTCTTCGTTAAATTTCAAATGACTTTGAATGACCTTTTTCATTGATAATTTAGATTTGTATCAATACAAAATACCAATGCAAAATTAAAATTATATGAATTGGTGAAGCTTTTATTGGAGACAAATCAAACCCTGAAATGCCATTCATAGTTCCCATGTAACATGATTTTTTCTCTCAGACACTGGGAAAAAAATAAATCTTAACCTTGCACCACCAATCATTTCTCAATTATTTAATTTTGAACCTTCATAAATTACGTAAGTCTTTAACACCACTGTACACGGACAGGTGCCAATAAACGCAACTCTTTTCGTTGGTTGGCTAAAGACTATCGTAAACATGTTTGAAACAGTAGACAAAATACATTTCTCCAAACGAACTGACAAGTCACGCACGTCACTAGTCATAAAGCAAGGTCATTCCAATACATTTGTCCATATTCCAAGACTAGACACCTCTGTACGGTTTTCCTGCATTTTGATGCTGGTTCGGAATTGTTGCTCATTTTGAATTTCCCATTTAATGTAGTCAGCCAGTTTATCAATTCATAGTGCGGATCATTGTGAATATTTTGATTGGCGTTGTTTCGATTCCACATGTCCCGGATTGTGTCGGGAATTTGAAATGTAGGCTCGCACTGGCTACGGTTTTGATTGAACGTAACTAATACGGATTGTTTTCATTTCACTTGGGCTTAATTTCATTATCAATTTATGGAATCGATTTAATTTCACTTTTTCAAAAGCTGTTGCTAGTTTAGTACTTAGTAATTATGTGTGCATGCAAATTAAATACGAAAAAGCCAAATCAAATCCTCTAAGCGCGACGGGTTGCAGGTTCGATCCCCGCATAAGACAAGAAGCTTGCCCTTAGTCTAGGTATCCTTGTGCAATTGACTTAAGCATTTGTGAAACCACTCGCGACACAAGGATTAAATTCTTTACGGCAGGGCTCATGAAATAAAGTAGAAAACAAAATTTGAAAACGAATTATTTTTGTTCAAATATTGTCATTCGTAGCACCAAAAAAATTTTCTGGTTTCATCTAATACTAAGGTCAAAACCAGAAATGATTGGTTTCTAAAGCTAAACAGAAAAAACTGGGACACATCGATTAAGAGAGAATGAACATTCCCTTCAAGGAAAAATAATTAAACATTCACGTCTCATGCCGATTGTCCGGGCATTTGACTAGAATGCCGGCGATATCCGATAATTAAGACGGACATCGGCTAAGATATCAAGGACTTCATAAATACGACCGTGCCATTATATTTAGGTATGGATCAGGGAAGAATCAATGTTTGGATTGTCCTTCATAAAATGGAAGATTAAAGGTATTTTTAGCTTTTAGTAAGAGTTTAACCTTGTTGGAAAAAGCGTTTATTGTATTTTATTGTATTAATTCGGAAACGATTTTTTTTTATTTTTACTGTAATTAACGGTATTTTTGGAATATAAAAAAGACATAATATTATTATCTTAGTATTAAAACTTAAAACCTAGGACTGAGCATGATGTGCTGGCTTACATATATTGCAAGCTTTAACAAAACTTTTAGAAGGATTGTAGAAAAAAAATACAATAAATTTTCACCGATTATCATCAAAGTAATTATAAAGAAATGAAGGCAAATGCCATAATGATATTGACAACACTAAACACAGATTTGTCCGATCTTAATCAATTAAAGATTATTCAGATCTGACCCTGTTGGGGAAACTTTTTTTATACTGAAAATTATTCCCTTTTCCATGTCATTATCTTGTCAGCTTTTAAAATGTAAAAGGAAAGAAACGTGAGCAAAAACAAAGTTTGCAAATTGTGATTGCGGCGGATATTTTTTATATGGATTTTATGGAAGATAATGCTCGTGTGTTTAGTAAAAATGAATTTCTCGACAAAACTCCATGCATAAAGTTATAAAGATAATGTATCCGGGTAGTTTGAATCCGCTTATTAGTTCAATATTATAACTTTTAATAGCGGTATTAAATGTGAACCTCATAGTTTCTCCTATTAACACTTTCTTCAAGAAGCATCAGTTACTTCATTAAAGTAGTACTCAGCACGAACTTTCATCAAGTTCCTTGCGAAGAAAAATTCGAGACACTTTTGTTGGATTTTATTAAACGGAATACTTATTACGAGCCGTCACTCACAAATTATGTTTCAACGTCTTGACGACAGAGTGCCCTGAAAAAGGCGATAAAAATGACGCAAACACGGAACGCTGATCGAATAGTACAAAAAAGTCACATTTCCCAGTTTGTTCCTTATCGCGGGCTTGTCGATGACCGGTGATTGGCTAAATTGGCGTTTTTGAAAGCTTTTTGGAGCCAATATACCTTATAATACGTTTCTATAGTTGATCTCTAAATCTAACTACGATATTTATAGACATCCTTTTCTGCTACACTAAAAGGAAGCTTTTTACTTTCTGTAGGTAAGCACCAAAAAAGAGCTTTAATAACTTTTTATGAGTGACGTGACTTTAACAGTTTAAATTGAGTTTTTTAAGAAACTAACGTCTAGAAAAATAAGAGATGAAAATCAGAACCAATTTCCCCACATTCCTTGGTAAAAAAGCTATCTTTATGAGACGTCTGCTTAATTCATGGTCATTTATTAGTAAAATAACCGGCATTTACTCTGTTCAAGTCCAAGCGACTTGTTTTACAACCTAAGAATATAATCGTAGTGTCGGCAAGGGAAACAAATATTTAGTTATTCATAGGAACAGGACGAGACAGAAATGAATTGCAGAATAAAATTTCAGGACTGAGGTTCATCCATGCAGTTCTCTCTTTTTAATTGTTTGCCTTTATGTCTTAAAAGGAAGTTTAATAAAACTGGTAATGGGATAAAATTCCTAGCTAGCTTTATACCTAGCTTTTTACTTCTTAGGGTTAATGGCCGACACTTGTCTTGTCATGGTCATGATTTAGATAGTCTCCAACCAAAGATGCATTGTAACCAAAAGTTGGCAAAAGTCGATCAATGACCGTTTGATGAATGAATGAACTAATATCTGTGTTACCTCTTTGTTTTTTACCAAAGACGCTAAATACAAGTCACATATACTGATATTTCCAACAACAAAACACTTCACCTTCTAAAGCGTATCTATCTACTTGAGAACGTAGAAAAGGTCTTTCAGATTTGAGGACTATTGCTGAACTTACATTTATGTTGGAGTGCGTTCAATTTAAAAATCATCCAATACTTTTCAAGTCCTGGCGTATTGTGACAGGCGCTTTGTTGTGATTTTACAGCTTTCACGTTAGATCGGGTTCGAAGCTGCACAGTAAGTTACAATAAATAAAATATTAATCGTAAACGTGAGAAAAAAGTCTCATCTTTTGAGTGCTTTCGTGACTGTCGTTTTTACTTTGACTTTATTGTATTAAATATGTTTTCCAGTCAATGAAGTTGCAACACTTAACAAATTTGCAACACTTAAAAACTATTTTTTTGGAGCTAAAAGCATATATTTTTTTTCAAAAAATTTAGAAATTTTATTATTATAACTCTTGGATTCTTAAATAGGAAAAGACCTGGATTCTTAAATCAACTTTAGTTATTTCTAAACATACAAAAATCAGTGATAAACAGTATGCCACAATTCGTAGTAATGACAAATCAAGCCCAAAGTTTCAAATACACGCTAAAATAAAAACGAACCAACACGTAAACCACATAGGCCTATAAGGATTAGCTTTAACTGGCTGCAAAATCCGAAAAATAAATAAAAACGTAAACGGCGATTTTAGAAGCAATCAATTGGAACCGCGTGTTAAAGCTGGTATTCAAAATCGATGCAGATTAGTCGCTGTAACGCTTTTATTGAGTGAAATATCTGTGTACCTTTCCAGTCATGGTTCAATATTCAAAGATGGACATTTAAGTGAGTTACTATAAAGCGTAATATTATAATATAGTAAAGTAACGGGATCAGCAGGCAAGCCTGAGCTCATACTGAACCACGGAAAGATCCACGTTATGCACGTCCCAGGGCCTAGGCCAGAAGCAATCATTCAACTGAAGATACCGTTTACCGCTTCGAGCGAGCGAATGTTTGTTATAACAAAAAATACACATTTCTCTTCTACAATTTTAACGAATCGTTCGTTGCACTATTTTTCGCACCTGTTACGGTTCAGTTGGTGCAGATTTTAAAGTGTTGAAGGTCTGTTGTTACGTTTTTGCCAGTTGTGTTTGTGAATGTAACATTTTAGGTATACGAGCAATTATAGCGAACCAGTGGCTTGTAGCCAATTTTTCTAGCCTTATTCAGGCTGTGTTAGTGTATATTCGGAAATATAAGCAAGTAATGGCCGTCGAGTGCTGTGTTAAACAATGTTTATGGTTCACCAGAAACTACTTGAAAAGGAAAATATGAAAACGTTGTTTCTTATCGAATACATTTTAGTGAAAAAGTTGAGTTATAGTGAAACATGATGAACATGACAATTACAAATTATTTTTGGAACAGTGATGGAATTAGCATTTATGTTGATTCAGCAACAGGTGAAGCTAACATGAGACGAGTGTCGCTATTCACTCTCTGAAACGCAAATCGAGTATCCGATGTTCCCAAACAATTCTAATGTCAAACTGCTGACCCCGTTTACTAGCAGCCAGAGTCAAGCATCAAACTAGAGAATTGTACATGATCGTGCCTGGTCCTAATGCAATGATGTCTCCAGCACCTTGACTACGATTTCAGGTAATTATTGTAAGACTTGAATGATCAAAATATACTTTAGAACAAGTTTTAGTTAAGCTTTTGCTTAAGCAAATTCAATGTTATATAATAGTATTTTAGTGTATAAATCATCACTTTTACGTTGAATTTTAATGAAGTACATATATCTACAGCGTACCCAGGCGGTACATATTCTCGAAATATTTGAAATTGGGACTTTACCTATTATCCAACAACTTAATCCCGAACGTGATAGAAACGTAAAACAAAGTATAACATTGGAAGAACCCGAAAATCAACAAGAAATTCTTGATATAATTTGCTGGCATGTTTACGTTAAGCATTTTTATCCTTTCATATGATCTCTAGCGAAAGTGAATAGTCACGACACTATCATGGGTGTTACATGTTATTTATCTTCACTTTTATTCAAGGTTTATCGAAATCGAAATTGATAATGCAGATTTATTTTCAATTACCATAAAATAACTTGATCTGCCTTGGATTTTCTTTCAGTTTTCTGAGTCGAAAACAAAACTACCTATCAATAACTCAAATTCAATGTTAATTAGTTTTCAAGAAAACTGTTCGGAATATTAATGAACACGCTGAATGTATTTGTTAGCCTGTATTGTGTAACAAAAAAGACTGGAATTAGTATTCAAATACGGCGAGTCGGCAGCGGCCGTCCTCACCGCCGATGTTGGGTCGAAGCGCTGTTTGCTCGTAAATAATAACTTCATGCATAAACAATGGGTGCCATCTCGTAACCTAGCTCCTTCGCTCGCAACGACGACACCCATTCATAATTTTCGTGAAATATATCCAAGGAAAAGTGATATCGAGCTTCATTTTCACACTTGTTGTTCCTCTGGAAGGCTTTGCTGGTTACTTTATTGAGTTATTTAGCTACTTAAGCTATTTAAATGTAGCAACAATCCGCTAATAGTCTTTTCATTCGCCATCGCCATTTGAAGCCGGGCTTCCAAGATTTTTAATATTAATTTCGGAATTTATATTTATGACTTGCGAAGAGAGCAAAAAGGCGGAAAGAAAAATATGAAGGACCAGTCTTAGGAATATTCCTTTGTTATATTCATTCACATACCTATTCATAACGTACGTTTACTTTTTAATTAATTCGGAGTAGGAGAATAAGGATCAAAGGTATAGATTGGTAAGTATCATTGAATCAAAAGTTACATACTGTACACTGTTTTATTTAAAATCGAGAGCGCAAATATATGTATATGCATGTAGGTATTGTGACCTCCTTTAAATTATTAGAGACTCACAAAGATTCTTGTTACCATTACCAAAGCATGTTAGGTGTACCCTTTGTTCTATTTCTAATAATATGTCATGTCTGACTGTTGTTTTTGTTTTGTAGAGTATATCGGTATAAATAGATTTTGCTTTCATATATGTTATGTAATTCTAATATATGCGGACAAGCTGTATTGTGCCTTTATTATTTTTAACAAATAATATAGGTATAAATTATTGAAAAGAAAAAAACTTGCGTAGAAATTTGAACGTGCATAGCTTAGAAAATTGCAAGGAGTTGACAAATTGACCTCGAAGGTCGATCGGTCACGGCAGGTTATGATAGAGATAACGTATGACCTCGCCTTATTTATGACGGACAGAAGGACGGTGACCCTGAAACGTGACCAATAACAAAATTTGGCTGATATTTAGTAAAATCCCTTTCTTACTGTTTAAACAAAGAACTTTCTGATTACAATAATGAATAAAGTGTTAAGAATATGGAATTAGAAAAAAAGGACCTATTATGATTTAAATAACTTTCAATTTATCAGAATAGTGATGTGAAATGTTCCTGTAACCCAACGGCCGTCGATGTAATAAACTGCTTGTATCAATTTATGATGTATTGAACAAAATCGTCTCGACTTATGTCCTAGTCGAACATGAAGTACGAATAACAAATAGCGGTTACGGCCTGATTGAGATCTAATTTATTGGCTCACATTCTGAGAACAGCCGCATTCTAAATCACAATAATGGCATACGGCCTCGTTCTAGCTCAAGCCCACAGATTACATGTATTGTGAACGGTGTCTCGCACACATTATGTGTACAATGTCGTTAAAATTAATTAAGGGTAGCTATTGTTAGTTGTAGCATTATGTCAATACGTCAATGAGTGAAGGCTCCACAAAATTCATTAGTACTTCCAAAACGGTTGGTAACAGGTGTACCCACTACGTAGCAGTATTTAAATAAATTTGAAACGTCGTTCCGAGAGAGAAACGGTCTCGTCAGTGTTAAATGCAAGATTTCACTCACGACTACACTTCAGAGAATTTGCATTTGTTTCGGATTTAATTTACTACAAATTGCATAAAGCAAAATACACAACCTTTTGAATGAATTGTGTTTTAGTGTTACTTAAGTTTTTATTGTTTAATTAGAGGACTTTTCGTAAAGTTACGTAGTTGGGATGGTATATCCTGTAAATCATGACAGCTTGGAATGTTGTGATTCAGCTACAAGTGCTGAGGATGGTGGTTCAAATGTGTGTCAGCTTGAAAATGTTGAGACATTTTCACTTCACTACGGGACTAATGGTTTGTTTCATGCAGAGAAAACATTAATTTCGCTTACTCAAACCACATCGTTATGTACGATGGTAATTTAAGTGAAGAAGGATTATTTTCAAGTCGTTTCAGACGTGAGGAAACCTGGCACTATAATTTGATTTTGCAATTTATTCTAAGAAGCATCTAATGGTTTTTTTTATTTCCCTTAGACCTTTGAAGTAATTAGCTACTTATTTGCTCCTTGATTTGATTTAAACATCCTACTTGCATCTATTAAACTTTAACCTCTCTTGTTTTGTAATGTGAAGGTATCTTAATACCAAATTTAATTGAAACTGTTTGTGTGATTTAGGTTTGAAAACGTAACAAACGTATAACAATGACTTTTCGTTATTTTTAAATACTAAGTTTTGACATAAGGAATACACGGATGTAATTATTTTTATTTGGTTGTTTGACTCTGAGGGTTACAATTAATACTGATATTACTGTATCATACTGATATCGCAAAAAAATACATTTTGTCCACAATATATTTCAGAACTAATTAAAAAAAAAAGTGAAGTCTTTTGTATCAAATTAATTACTGTCTCTTACAGCATTATCACCGTGCCGGTTATTGCTAATGTCATTTTAATAAATCCTCTAAGGTGAATCGACGGTCCTAGACTCTGCAAAGGACACGTAAGGGCCGTCTAGACTTTAATGACGTTCGATTCATTTTAGCCCCTCCACGTCAAACTAACAATAGTGAGTTAGTGCTTTTAAGGTCTCTCATGTGATGTACTGTACCGAACTGTGGAGTACAATAACCACATCACTGAACAAAAGGTTCTTTAGTATATTTAATATTAGTTCTTGGACACTTTTTGTTATTCAATACTTGGAAGGACAAAGGAAGGAACATGGGTGGGTTGCAGGAGAATAGTTTTGGATGAAATAATCCTAATGGAAACGTAATCAGATACCTGATTGATAGTTACATTGTAAAGGTAATTGCGTTTTTAATGTGGTAATATTTGACAAAATATTCTATTTTTTTTCGCTATACATCGCATGTCTCTCTGTCTTTAATCTGGACGAATGTCATTTCTGTAATCTCCAAGGTTCGTAAAATCACTCACTTTCTACAAAGCTAGCAAATTTAGGCTATGTAACTTGTCGCTATTCTCTGTGTTCACATCTACCACCGATATTTTAAAGGTTTGGCCTGTGGTCTAGAGGTAGTGTGGTCGGGTTCGATTAACACAAAATAAAAGTGTGATGAGCACAATAATTTGATTTGTATCTGGGTGTAATATATCTATAATATGTATGTATTGAAATATATAAGTATGGTTAAATCAATTGTACTAATAATACAAGCTTTGTTTAGGTAAAAAAGACAGTTATTTATAAAATAAACACATTAAGATAGTTTTACTTGCTACCAATTCTAGATGTTACAAATAAAGCGTTTCATTAAAAACTCTTTGACGCTTGAAGCAGTAAAGTTTCGTCCTTTCATTCAGAATCTCTTGTATTAGCTTCGTTAAATTAACCCTTATCAATTTTAGTCAGTATTTCGTGAGCACATGATTGGCAAAGGTTTATCTTTAACTTTGATAATGAATGATATATAATATTACCTAAAACTTAATAAGGACGTTCTGTGAAAATAAAATAAAATAAAATATATAATAAGCAAATTTAATTGTAACTAGAACTTAAACTTTTCACAACAAACAAATACAGAAACAGAAACAAAAAGCAGATTATTGAAATTGATTATTGAAAAAAAGTTTTTAATAAAAATGCCAGGAAAACTTAAAAGAAAACCCAAGTTTAATTTCATCAGAAGTTTGATAGTACACGTATCAACGATCCATAATAAACAATGTTAGTTTACCGGCTGGGGCGAGTTACTCAAACTATGTTGTAAGGTCTCCTTTCTGTTTACATAAAACTGAGCTCCTGTATTTTTCTCTTATAACAAGTTCATTTTGCGATAGCGTAGCTTAACTGACTCGACTTTAATACAATTGATCACCTAGCCAAACTGGCGTACATTGTAAAACTTTGAATTTGCCTGGACTAACGGCTTTGTTACATTTGCCCAGTTTAATTGGCTTTTTTGAAGTGAACACGATAGTGGTTGTGGAGCGCGTTGTGTGAAATCACAGTGAGATCGATTCTACGATTATTGTACCGTTTGCGAAACTGACGTATAAACCAGGAAACCATTTGTAGCCACCCCTTTAAAAATACAACTGTTTAAGCAAATATTCCAAGTCGTTCTTTTTAAGAAATTGTTGTCTATTTGACAATTTTAAAATAACAAAATTACGTAAAAGCTGTCCTCTTTTATTTGTCCCGTTACTGCGCTCAATTAAGCTTGGATAGAATTAACAGAATTTCTACATTTGTAGGTAGCTGCAGCTTTAACAAAATTCAATAGTTTCTAGTATTTCTGAACAAAAGTTAGATAAAAGCTGAAAATATCTATACAAAACCTTTAAAATTTTGGCTAGGTTTCAAAGTTAAATAGATGATTTCTACTTTTCACCCTTCATTATTCTACATGATAAGATTCCTAAGATTTTTTGACCTCTTTATTAAAATATCTTAACATAGTATGCGTTTTTTAAATACTTGCACATTTTTCTGCACCGTGGTTTCAATTTAAGACCACTTTAATCCGTTTAAGAGAGATAAAAAATCGAAGATTTTTTTGGTTATTTAACATATTTTTTAAATTCTCTCTCATTGGCATTTTCTAATCCTGCTACAACGTTTAACGTGAAAATAGAACGTAGTTAGAAAAGCTAGGCAACGATTAAGGTAGCCACTAAAACATATGTTATTAAAGTAGCCATCTAAAACATATTGTCATCATTTAATATCGAATTAAAACTCGAGGTCTCACTGAATCGAATTGGATGTTATTTATTATACCAGTAGAAAGCCATAATATTTGCAAATGTCACAAAATGTATGTTACTAAAAAAATAGCACGCAATAATGAACCCTCTTGTCTAGTGTTTTAATATAGAGCTCAATTATAAATCCCAACTCACTTTGACAAGACCAGGCACCGATCCCCGTCTATTTAAGCCTTCGACGACCGAAGCTTACCTAAGAGTTTGTATGTTTGTTTTAAAATTCTAAAAGGACTTGAAAGGTTTGAAAAGAGTAACCAATGCAAAATATATTTTTAAATCAAAAGACGACATCAAATATTCATAAAGAACTTCGTTGAAGGACCTGTGAAAGAGATTCTTAAAAACGTTCATTCGTTGAAATGCATTCGATATAATTGCCCCGCATTTTCCAAAGTGGTTATTGCAACGTTCTTACATGTTTTGTTCACTCCATTTGAACATTGATGTTCAATGAAAATTATGGCTACAAACCATTGGGAAACGAACGAATGTAATTTATACACGGAACCAAATGGGTAGAAATCTAGCGTTCTGATAAATGTTTTAATACCGTTTGGAAGTATGTCGAAATATTGAAAGCAATTTTATTTTTAAGCCTGTTTTTCTGCTCTCAAGTTCATGATTGCTTATGCATTCGTGAGTAATGTAATCCGAGGTAGTTGCGTTCTGTTATTTTTCTCGCATCTGCGAGGTCTCATACCTAAATGGTAAAAATTGAAACCTATTGAGCGCTACCGTTGTCTGTTACCATGATTCCCATCAACCGTGATATCTAGAGACTTGAATTTTCAGTAAATTTTACTAAAGACTACAAATAATACGACAGTTAAGCATTGTGATGGTTATAAATCATGGGTTCCTTTGCCTAATTGAATTGATGCTACTTAGAATTTTGTCTTAACTTTGTCCTCGACACTACTATAATACAGACATGCAAAACATTTCTGCAGTCTAGAATTCACGAGAAAAACATCGAAGCTTAGTAACTACAAAACAACTAGTTCTTTTGTAAGAACTATTAAGAGTAGAGATAGTAGAAAAACACGATACAATGGGCCTACCCAGTCTAATGCGAGTGAGCTACTTTCTCTTTCATGAAAGTTTCATCACACTAAGATTTTAACCTGTGTTGTACCTACAAAACAGGTCAGACGGTTCCAGGCATGAATTTTACTAACATATAAGCTGGGGCTAAGAATAACTGACATTTGTACTACCTACATAGGTGCCGTGATTGCAAATAAAGCTTCAATTAATATATACAACGGGTACTTCTTCGGTTTTAATTAATTGGTACGTTCAAATTAGTAAATTCATTGGAATATTGTAATTTTCGTACCTACCAAAGTAAGAAGCACGATGAAAAGAGACTTGACTGGTTCGTGGAGGAAAAGAAACTAATTAAAGAAGCCTTCACAATGTATGAAAATGATATAATAGATATGTAAATTAATAAAGCAAATTTCATTACTGAACAAGAAAAAAAAATGCCAGAAAGCAGAACTCTGCTAGCTCAAAACAGAATAATAAGTCGTCATAGTAACACATACCCCGGTATAATAATGCGCTATTTTATCGTTAAGACTGCCGCTTGTCAATAGGAGCGGTGTATGTGACTTATTTGTTCGTATTATGTGACTTGGTTACGAAATAGACTCACTCCATCGTACAAAGCGCGAAAATTGGTGTAAAAATCTTGCAGCCGCTGAAGGCTTCAGGTCGCATGTAATCCACTCGTTATTTCGGATCGGGAACTTTATATAAGCGACCCCGCTTAGTATAAAATCGTGCTTCGACGGAATATTTTAACAGTATTATGATGCTCTAAGTTTAGTTATCATCCTGATGGTCAACACGTTTCTGCTTCTTAATCTGCGTATTTATCATTGTCTTCGAAAAGTCAAGTTTGAACAAGACATGATATTGTACGTTCTGCTATGTAATTTCAACACGAAAAATAACTTTTTACAGCTACTGCGATTAAAAACTTTACAACTAACATAATTATAACAGCATAGTTAAAAACATTCAAGAGTACCTCCGCGAGTTCTGTTACTTTACAAAATATAATTTAATTGCATAGAAATAGAAGAGGAAGAATATTTTACAACTTTATAACTCTCTCAATTGAAATCATCATGATACCGATCATAGAAAAACCTACCACATCAATTATAGGATTCAATGATGACATAAAATTTGATCTATACCCTGACAAAATGTAAGATCGACCGTCAAACAAGTTCCCACTCTTTAAATTTTATTAGCACTAAAGCGTACACAATAAATAATTCAACAAAGTCCAAACATGGACAGTGGGCCTGCAACTAAGTATTAGCAACTAGTTATCCAATACTGATTACGAACGTCGCAGGTTGTAAACGGTATTTTGTTACACACTCCATATCTGCCCTATGGGACACATCTAACGTAAAAGCGAAGAGGGTTTCAGACTTCGTGAGTGGATAGGATTATCGGGGAAGCAAGAGATCTTAATAGCCGCAGCTATGTAATAGGGGTCGATCCTTACTAATACATAAGAGAAACATTGTCCGTGCCTGTTTGCCGGCAAATCACTCCCAAATGACTGCATTCAGCTAGCGAGATCGCAACAATTTGATGGAATTGACTTTTGTTTAGGCGTTTTCGTGTTTCTTGTCCTGAATAATCCGATTCATTTGTTTGGTAGGTCGTCTTAGAAAATTCTGTACATTCTTGCTTGTGAATATTGGGTTTTGTAACTAAAGTTGAGCCTATCGTCAACTTGGCTAACAATAATGTAGATGTTTACTTGTTTTGGTAATGGGTAAAGATTTGATAATATGACTGTATTGAAAATATCTCTAACTTGTGCCACAAATGACCTGACAACCTTTTCCGTAATTTGGTCATCGGGACTATTTTTAGGATTACCATACCTAAAAATTATAAGTTAATCTATCATGAGCTAAGCCTCAGTTGTCTGCCCATCGGTAAAAGAATCATGAAAAGATATAGAGTTGTTTTTTTCTCGTATTATGTATGTCGGCTTTCACTTAAATAAAAAGTAATAAAAAAACACCATCGACGACAAACAATTGTATTTTGCTTTCTTTTTTGTACGGAACTCTTATCTCTCCAACTTGCACTCGACCGTCCATTTTTTCTTAATTCGTCTTTATTAAGTAATTATTTTTTAATTTCAATATATTCGTTGGGATAAGGTAAAAAAGAACATTTTGCCGTTTATTAACAGCGCTGTTATTGAATCCCATTCCGAAAAGGAATACTACATCTTAAACCAGATGAGTTCTGAAAAAACCATCGAAACACAGAGACCTTTTGTGGTTACTTCTGCGAATTAAGGTTTATTATGTTTCATTAAGATCTTGTATTTCTAGCAAAAGGAAAGACATGTAATTCTTCAGGATTCCCAGAGTAACTTGTTGAGTAAAAATATGTTTTAATTGGTTAGTATTTATTCTTCACTGAGTTGCGTGTATTTGAATACTTTAATTAAAATGATTACATAAGCCCAACAGATGAATTCACCGGAAAATATCGGAAACGTATTTTTTTTTTAATAATACATCGCCGCTAAAACTAATTGAATATGCTTTTGTAAACTTCAAGCTTTATAATATGGAAAGTTCATAATTGATTCAGTTGCTTAGGAGTGCTAGCTTGTCACACAAAGACATAAAAACATTGAGTCATTCGTACTTTCAATTAAATAAACTAAATAAACTGGTTACTTAAACGTTCTTAAAAATGTACCTGGGCAACCAAGTATGTTAATGTCAACAATGCAAAGTACTTTTCTTTATATAAGCCTCCACGTATGTATATAGGTATTACATAGGCTGTGACAAAGAGTTTTCCGTTAAGGATATTCGCGTAATAACGACGTCACGGCAATTTTCTCCCCGAGTCGGCATTTTTCCCGCGCTAATATGTTTTTGGATAGATAAACAATGTATTTTATTATTGATAATTCCGTAAATATTTCGTTTTTGACAATATTGTTCCTTATTTAATACATTTTTAGAATAGAAATTGGAATATCCGTCTTTGATGGCTCCGTGGACAACAGTTTCACGAGTTTAATTTCGAAGGCATGTGCCGTTTCAAACTAGTTTACATAGCGAAGTGAAATAAAAGGTGTCCGTTTATTCAGGTGACAATTTGAATTTGTGTGACATTTTCGAGACTTCCTGAACTAGATTTTCGTGAGATTTCCTTTGCTCGCCACATTTTCTGAAACGCTGAAGTAATCTCGAGTGTTACGGTGTCTTTAAGGAAGCAAACGTGCGCCCATATGTTGTTAAAAGCTTGAACGAAAGTGAAAGTAAATTTGTGTAACTTTTAATTGTTGCGAGCCGCACGTTCGTCGTTTTATAAAATGTCTTTTTAATGTTTAACCTAGCGATGAGTAGTAATATTGGAGACGATAGTCAAATAATATGACAGTAGACGATAAAATCGATTAAGTATCTGAACTGGATTAGCTAAGAATTCTGGAATCTATTAAAGATTTCGCTGAATATATTTGAATTCGCAGTTTCAATCCAAGAAGAATTAAAAAATAAGGCTATACTGACACTAAAGCCGTCGATATAGAAATCAAACTACGATCGACCTAAATGTAAGTTGACGCGGTTGCCCTAATTGACGAGTAGGCTTTAATGTAAAAGTAATTTGAGAATTATTGACCGTAACGAAATTATGAATAAACATCGTTGATATAACCAAATGTAACTTTAGATATTAACTGCTATCTTCTGGTGCAAAATAGTATCAGGTTATTAGATGGTGTGGAATAATGAAAGAAAAATTACGCTCCGAATTTTTTTTCGAATATAAAATCTATGGTGTTTTGTAAACAGGGCGTGAGAAGAAAAAATTACGGATATGGCGAAAAGCGATGCAGTCGAAAATGAAAGAGCTTAACTAGTAAAATGCTTATGACACTGTAACCAAATCAAAGTCCAAGATGGTTGAAACCACAAAATAGCGATCGCTTTTTTTATTCCCTGCTAATGGTTTTTAAATATAAGACTATTAAAAAATATATGTATCTCCTATGGAGTTGATTTTAAAATTAAATAGAAACTAAATTTTTACAATCATGGCCTGAAATAAGACCAATTTCCTCTACTATTTTTCTTGGTAATTTAAATTGAAATTCAGATAGTAATTCATAAAGATTTTTTTTGTTATTTTTTGTACGATATCAAATTATATATTTAAGGAGACATTATTTTCTAATATAATTACAAATGTATGTAGTGCCAATCAAGCAAAGAATTTCATTCGCAATTATTGAGGCATTTAGATAGAATTTACGCTCATCCAACGTAATATTAAGAGGAAAAAGTAATTAGGCCAAGCATAATAAGTTTAAATCGAAAGCACGGAATATTCATGAAAAAACAGCGGAATGTAAATAAAATAAAAAAGGCCAAACGCGCGAATTAACGACTCGCCGAAGGGTTTAAGCTTTTGAATTAATTATCCTTATCAACGAGATAATATTTTTCTGTGTGTTTCATTTTACTCAACAGCGGTATAAAAAAATCAAAATATGTTTCGGTTTTCTGATATTTGTGTTTATACTCATAATAAACGTAATCAAATTAATGTTGAAGTTTGTTTTTAGGGTAAGGACCTCCTATAGTCGAGTGGATACATTTCTTCGTTACTGCAAGCAATAAAATGATTTGTGCGAAAGCGTATTAATTATTTATTCCTGCTATTACCTCTTTACTAGAAAGTTTTACCTACCCACGGACTATAAGGTAGAATTTTTAAATATGTATTGACTTTAAGAGAAAAATAGATTTAATTAAAACGTTCACTAATCGAGTATCAGCGAAACTTTCTTGTTTAAATGGTTCAGAGTTTTAATGCTTGTTGCTGAAGTACACTTGCGTAGCAAGCTGATTTGGATGACGAAGTGGTCGAAAAAGGTCGGAATCATCTTGATTTAAGTAGCTTTTGTAACAACAAATACAACGTATCATCGAGGTCGAGATGACTTAATATCACGTCGATATTTTATTTGCTGTCGTGGATATTTTTGACTGACAAACACCTAACTTCTCATGAACCATTCTAAAACCAAATATTAAAACAGACTCTTCAAACCATTTCAATCTCTGAAAAAAAGTGTCAGAAACGTTTCTAACGACAGAGTTTTTTTTTACGAATTCTAGAAACGTCGATCAATTAAATGTGCGATGTGTTCCGTAGCACGACAGCAGTAGCAGTATCTATGACAATCCCATACAATATGTATCAAAACAGTATGTCAAACTTGTTGTACAAATAGAATTCAGCGGGAAACTGGCGAAGACTGAAGTTTTTCCGCATCATTAATCTCTCCCCACTCATTTATCGTTCGCACGTGTCGCACTTAGTAAGAACCTTGTCCGGTCAGTGTACCAGCTGATTACAACGCCTGTCAAAACCATACAACACTTCTTACGACGTTCATATTGCTTCGACAACTGTTTGTTTTTACTTGCCGCTTGGTTTGTGTTACGAGATGGTTGGGTCTTAAATTTGGAAAGCTCGGAATGTCTAAGTTATGTTTTGTAATAGAAAAGAGTTTGGTTATTGTAAAGTACAAATTCATTTTTTTTGTTTAAGACTATAAAAATTATAATTATGTATTAAATAACAATGATAATGCACTACTATTTTTAATTATTTATAGTATTGTTACATCAATAGCTAAATTTCTAATTGAGATGAAGCTGGATAGGCGTTTTAGTTCCGACAAACAAAAACATCAAACTTCACAATTTGAGTTAGTTAAAATTTTGTGAAACTCGTAGTTTGTTTAAACTCAGTTAATCAACTGTACCCTGGCTGATTACATTGAAAGTTTTCCATAATGCTGAATTTCCGTACAATGTTTGTGACTTTTAACAAAAGGGCGATTTTTACTATTTGCGTTGTGGTATTATTTTTAAGTAGGTAACATGTAAATATTGTTACCTTTCAAACTTTTAGATGCGCTAACAAATTCTGGTACTTTTGTTAGAAGTCTAAAATAACTAATATTTTATTTGTCATCCAGATATAGACTGTTTCCGAGAAATATTGAAGCAGTATCTTCATCCGATAGACCAAATACGTAGGATAAGTGATTGTATGGTTTTTTATCATGCGAATATTTTTATGAGGTCGTTCCTCGACCATAAAAACCCGGTAATTACTTCAATTTGACTTTTTATTCAGAAGTCTTTGGTAGTGTTCCTGTTTTTTTTTTGGACTTATTGTTCTAATCAAAAATCGAAACGAAATCAAATTATAACTGGATCAATCAATTGCCAAATGTCACAATTATGTGTGATATCTCGCAGTCTTCAGATCGACAGACACCCTCATGATCACTACGAGCCTCATCTAAGAGAGCCATCTGACTCTCAAACCTCCAGAAATGATGTCACCCTCCATAGGAAAAAAGGACAGTGGATCTTTACGTAACGATGACGCTAAGTCTGGGAAGAAGAGCCCCATCATACAATCCCTATTAGTGCACAGAAGTCTCTGCCCGCCAAAATATAACATTCGGATAGCCGACTTCCTCTACAAAGGCTTCAAACATCTCGGAAAAATGTTGAAATTTCTGAAAGAAGATAGGATGGTTTGTCTAACCACACCCAAATCCTTCTACTTCGAATCCTCAACAGAAGCCTACTATATACTGTATATCAGAATCGCATCAAGTTAATGCCTCAGAAAGTATATCGCTAAAATTGTACACGCAGCACAGATGTACCATTTCAAATACAATTTGTAATCTATATGAAATATCCTCCCGATTGTCCCTTATTTCGGGTCAGGCGACTGACAAAGCACTTAAGTTAGCAAATGAGATGAGATGGTCTAATAAGATTTCAGGATAATCGAACCCACGGAATTCAATCACTCTGAAATTTAGAACTAGCTTTGAAATTTCCCTTGAGTGTAGGCTCCACTCGTTTTTTATGTGTCTTCAGAATATTGGAAAAAATAAATACATTCTTGTTTGTTTTACCTCTTGTAAAAGGTGACATTGCGTGGTCATTTTTAATTTACGTGTAACTCCTCCATATGAATATTAATAAGTATATAAGAAGCATAGTTGTTTCCTACAAAAATATTACGAGTTATTTCCAGTATCTCTTAATTATAAACTGCCCAAATTCTAGGAAGAGAAATCTAGAAATTTCCAATTTTGGTTTTGTCTCGCTGATATTTCTATTGGAAACATCGAAATAAACCACCGTTATCAAGATTGTGGTTAACCTGATGATAGTTGTAAAAGTCGATGAGCAGAAGCTGTATTTTAAAATTAATATTAAACGAAATGACGTGCGTTTCTATTACCCGCACCTTGATTTTTTATCAGATTTTTATTTCTTCTTTCAGATATTTGGACCGACCGCCTTTTTCGTTTTGATTATTTTGTTACTATACATTATAGATCTATTATTATCAAGAACGTTCGAAAACCAGGATGCCCCAAATGGCGAAACATACCGCTTTTCTTTCACCCGAAAACTGAAGCACATCATTAATATTTCTACCACGGAACAAGGTGTTTAACACCAAAATGTTTGTCGATTAACCTTTATTATATATCTGAAAGTACAGAAAAGGCAAAAACAGGTATTTTTCGTTCATTCTGAAAGTACAGAAAAGACGTCTTTTTCGTCCATTGTCCATATTAATTTCAGGGTTTCTGATTCTCGGAAGCAATCAAAAGGATTGCGTTTGAATCCTCATAATGTTCATTCTTCTATTCATTGTAGATTGTATCTACAAGAAAATTCATTAAACCGATATTGGTCTAATTTTCTTTTACTGAATTATCTAGTAGTAGTAACTAGTAGGCTTGTTCTCCTAATAAACTGCATCCATTTGACTCTGGAAAGTTTTAAACGTGTGCTCTAGTAAGGTAACTCATAAACAGCTAACAATGATTGGGTTTCGATGTTATATCCGAGAAACTAATGGTCTTTGCCCATGAACTCGATATAAATATCAGGGATAAAATCCAGTATCCTTTGAAATCTCTTATTAATAATTGATTTCAAAAGATACATATATACCGCAGTCCTCGTAATTGTACAGCAGAGTTAATAACGATTAAAGCGATATTTTTAATTAAATCATATTTTTCTCAATAATTCAAAGCATTTGGAAAATTATAAAACTGTCTTCTTTGCGTATAAAATAAAGAGCAAGTTACCGTCTCTGAATAAATATTATTATATACATTTGTATTACCTTCATTAGCAGTGTTATTTTTCTATTAAACATAATAGAAAAATAACACATTCATTGCGATGAATCTGTATATTATCAGACATAATTTTAACTTGCAAAAATACGTTGTCCAAAAATTATTCTCAAGCCTACTTTTAAAATATAAACCAGGTTTATTTAGTACAGAACAAGGTAATTATAAAGTATCATAAGTCTAAAAGTTTTATGAAATGGAACAGAAGGTAAGCGTAAAAAACTTTAAAGCACCTTAAAAAAAGGTGGAACAAAATTTAATAAAATGAACTATTAAAATTAAATATATTCATAAAATCTGATTTGGTAAAATGAAAATAAAAATAATTGTTTTAAGAAATTAAAAATATATAAAAATAATAATAAAAATTCTAGTTTTTGAACTTACCAATCGGGATCTTATCACTGTGCAGTCGGCTGCCCTGCACAAGTTTGTTGCAGTAGAAAACAAATACAGTCAGAAACACATATTTAAAAACATTCAAAACAAATTTACACCGCATCGTGGAGGCGATATTAATTAATATTTAGGAAATAAGCTTTCACATTTTTCACGCGCACACTAAGTTAGAATATACGCGCGGGCCCAGCAAACTGTAGTTCGGTTGGGCGCCTCTAGCACAACGCAACGACGGTACAACGCGAGCGTCGACTAGCGACTGGGCGCTCGGAGGCTCGCCCGCCCTTCCCTGCCCTCCCTCTACATCCTCTTTTCTACACGATACGCACGACTTGTTTTATTACTTTTATTTTTCTTTAATAATCTTGCTTAATGGTCTATTTCGTTGCTCGATGAAACTTCTTAAATTTCCTTTTCGAATGTTACTCGCGTTCACAATAAGTTTTTCACTGTCGTTTACTGAGTTAGCGCCCTGTCTCAGCCAGTGTTCGCAACGCGATTTTTTTACATTTAAATTAGGCAAAGAATTCATTTTGATGAATTTCTATTACGAAGAAAGAAAGTTGATTACGTAAAGCAAGATTTTTATGAAATATCGACATTTAGTTCCAAATTATACTAATCACGTGCCACACCTAGTTGATCTAAAACTTTGATTAAGGCATTTGAGGGATTTCGGTAAACGAATTCATAAGTCAGTGAGGGTAAAGCTATGTTTAGGTATGAATAACAGACCCTTATATAATATTCATTAAGTAGAATTTAAGTAAAGATCCAGTAAGGCGGATTGTCAAAAGTTTATAAGCAAACCTACCTAGAGATCTAGATCTTTCTGATGTCTTAATCCGTAGCGGTAGAGATTTTATGAGCACCTTTTTCGTTTTCCAGGCAAAAGAAATTCTATTTAGAGAAAAATGAAAGGAGGTGTAGTTCAAACTGAATTAAAAGAAAAAAAATAACGGTTTTTTTTTATTTTTAAACAAGGTACAAAAAAAATATTTTATAATTTTATTTTGTACTGAACGTGATCTTTGTTAGCCGTGTAAGTCAGGAGCTTGGTGCAGAAAACGTTAGTTCAAGGCGTGAAACGTGAGGAGGTTTCTCTCCCGGGAGCCCTTACCACCGATAGCTTGGAACCTGTTCACGATGCTGATTGGATACTGCCTCTTACAATTTAAAATATATTTTACACTTTTATATAAAATGCCTTTTTCTTTTTAGGAGATTTTTTTATTCTTTTAAAGGTATCTTATCATGTTTAGGTACGTGTTATGGATAATAAGCAGTTGTATAAGTACATATACCTACATTTACTGATCCAAATAATTCTACACCTTTGATACTGCACCGTAAACAAAAATTATAACTAGAACCAACATTTTCAATTTATGTAACACAGTTTCATTAAAACTTATTTTCAGTGTAAAGGTATTTGAATACTGACAGTAACAAAAACCTATTAAAATATGACGTTTGAAATTTGTTAATTTTGGACTAAAAATCATTATCAACGTGTAAAGTTTAAACAAAAGTTACACACACCCTGCATATTGAACAAATTATGGTAAATAAAATATACTTTTTTCCTTTAAAAGTAGATCTAGGGTTAGTGACAGCTAAGTATGAACAGAAGTTCGTCGCGCCACAAACACCGGGAAGGAATTCTGACCAACCGGGACTCAAGCGGTCTCCTCAAGTGCGGCTTAAATACTATCTTCTCTATTTTTGCTTGCATAAGCACCAATGTACGACAGTAATAAAGACCTTTGCTATCTCACTGCTAAGTAGACTCCTTCAGATGTTATTGCGCGTTCTTTTGTTCGTTTTTCAATTCTCGCAGCCGATGAAAAATATTTGTAAAAGTTTTCAAGTGCCTATGCTTAATAGTCTATTGAAATATTTTACAAAGGAGATGTAACTATTTGACCAATTATTTTTTTCTATTTTATGACTAGTTGTAAAAAAATAAAAGTAAAAACATTATATATTAAACTAGATAGTCGCCCGCGTCGAGGTCGGTTATATCGCATTTCCAAGAGAACTCTTCAAAAGTGCGGAATAAGAACTATCCTATGTTCTTTCTCAAGGTCAACTCTATATATGTAGCAAATTTCATTTTAATCAGTTCAGTGGTTTAGACGTGAAAGCTTAACAGACAGACAGACAGACAGAAATACAGACAGAGGTACTTTTGCATTTATAATATCATATATAGTAGGGATGGACATTTCTGTATACGCCACTTTGAACCCATGTTTAGGCGTGACGATATAGTTTAGAAACTACCTTAATTAAGAAACCTTTTACTCGAGAAAACTAATGACTTCCTACATGAGCATACCTACTGTTATACACACATACCTACATACATATGTACCTACATGTGTCTACGCTATGTACGGTTAGTCGCAATTAGGCGCGCTTCATGTATAAGTACGATACACCTCAGTCATACCCAACTTTGAAGACGTTGAAATCAAACTCAAAGACATGCATTTTCGAAATTGTTATAATTTAAATTAGGTATGGCCTCGTGACTTATATAAACAGGGCAGTAAATTTTTTTTTATGACTTGTCTGTATTTATTTAGTTTTTCTCCATTGTCCTCCTTTGGAACGGTATTTAAGAAAATTATCAACATTTTTAGATGACAAAAAAACTCCTAAAAAAACTTTTTGCCTCGTCAATATTTTTTTATCTATGAGGCATTAACTGCAGTGCCTCGTTTAGTAAGACAGATTTTATTGTTTTACGCCGTGCGTCGTGACAACGTACAGCAAAAGTTAGGTAGAGAACAAAATTATTAAAAAAAATGTAAATACCCTTCCACTACCTACTTTTTAACAGATGACGTAATATTTAAGAATATGATTATTTTAGTAACAGCTCATAAAGATTAAAATCTATTTAGTCGAGGCAAAATTTCATAGCATAAAAACACATGCTTTTATGCACAATTTAAGGAGCCTTTTCTTGCTTTTTCACTATCCAAACAATTTATTCGGTGAATTACGATATCTTTGATTCGCTTCAGCGGGATAGTTTCTTTTTCTGAATCAAATAAAAAAATGTGCCAAATTACAGAAATGAAATGCTAAAAACTACTTGCATAAATCTGCTTGACGAATATTAAACTAATAAAAAATAGTCTTATGTGGACTAATTTTATTAGTTCATTATATCAACTCGGCTTACTCACGCGTATTTATCAGGATTGCCTGACTAGTTTCGTACCCATCCGAGTTTGACTCACCGCCGCGTCAGCTCAAACCGTTGCATAATTAAATAACGAATCATCCTCAAGATAGTAACTATAAAAATACCCATTATAAAGTTGAAACATTTGTTTAAATTCACAAGGTGTCCGTAAATTCCCACGGGCTAAGCACACACTATAAAATGACAACGTGTCTTTTTACTTTGCTCCCATCACATAAATGTATGAGCAGGTATAATATTCAGCTCTTGAGGGCACTACTCGGCTGACGTTTCCGAATAGCGATAGCAATGTCTATATGCATTCGTATATTTTATCTCTAACGTCAACCGTACCGTCAAACTTATATTATAAATTCAAATATTTTACTAACACGGATCGACACGGACGCGCTCTTGGGATTAGGGTTACCAGTGCTGCATGTCTAAGGGTCAGTATATAGGTACTACAGTATAGGATGCGGCTATCTAAGTTATTATGAACAACGGCTACAAAAACTTAAAAACGTAAAGACTTTTTGTCTGTTGTGGGTTGATGTCTGTTGTTATTTTTATTATTAAACATCAAATTATATTTATATTTTTTATAATTATTTTTTTTAATTAGGTAAAAACATATGATACCTTTAATGCGAAATCTTTGTTTTAAACACCACTACTAAATTTAATCAGTTATCACTAAAACTAGGATAGAAATAGAAATCCACAATTATGATTATTAAATATATATCTGCGGTATTCATAAAATTCTATCAATGACTGTGAACTGGTAAATAATTATTAACAGGAACAAAGTTCTATTCGGAAAGACTAATTAGCATAGTGGTTAAGCTCCTATGAGCTAAGTAATGGGTTTCAGATTGCATCATCCCACGGGTAATCTAGTCTTTGTATTCAGAAAAGAACTAAAAAGAAAATTACCTCAATGAAAATAACGTTAAACTGAATGAAACATAACAAAGGAGTTTCCTATTCCGTAACTTTTATTTATAATTACAAAAAGTTTCTAAATATACAAAGGAGTACGTATATTTCATTGATCCTATCAGTAGTACAATTTTATTTGCAAGTAAAACAGACAACAATTACAATTTAAATATAAAATACGGTACGTTAAATAAAATTTAACGAAAACATCGAACAAACGCGATAGCATGAAATAATCTCAAACGTATACATACTCGTAGTTCAATACTCGGCTGTAAACCAAACAAAAGTAACAAAACAAATGTTCAACCGAAAAATATATGTCACGATTGCAATGAAACATGCGTCGGCCGCCTTAAACGGTGCACCCACTCTCTAGAAATTATCACGCTTTTCCGGACCACGATGCTTGCCAAATATCTGCCCATAAATTATTGCTCTTTGACGCATTACGGCAAAATCTATTACAACGCGTTATTTAGGTACATTATGTGTTAAGTTATATAAGGGGTTGTTTATGTGGTGTGTCGCACTTCACATCTTAGCGGTTAGCCCGGTATATTGGGCTGGAACGTATCGTCTTGTAACTCTTTTGTTCAAATGTATATTGCATTTTCGCAGCGTATTTGAAGCTTAGAATACAATAGACTATTGAGTTTTGCACACTATTTGACTGAGCCCGTTTTCTGACTCTTTTTAACGCATTGTTCCGTGGCATTGTGTGGATCGATAGACAGCGGTAATACAGCCTGAGGCAGGAGCGTGAAAAAGAGCCATACAATCTGTATCGGTAGGTACTTATTGCTAAGGCATTGCGTGGTGACTTAGTAATTGTCTTGTAATCATTGTTTCCTCTACTTGTACTTCTTAAAATGGAATTCTTATAAACTTCTGCATGAGAACAACTATGAAAAGGAACTATGCACAGTAAACTTGGTAAACAAACTCTTACCGTCTAAAACCTCTAAAGTGCTTCTCCATTCTCTTTTACCGGGAAAAATGCGGTCAAGCATGGCAAACTGCAAAACAAAAAAGCAAAAACAAACTTTGAATAAACTAACCATGCAAGAACTTCCGTTGCTGATACTTAATTGATTGATTTTGCTATAAAACATATGGGACTTTGAAGAGCCAATTGATCAATTATTTGTAAATCTTCCAACAACTATTTTAAATAAATATACTGCTGTTATGGAGTGTTAAATTTAGTGCGGAATGGTTTACCTTGCAAAAGGAGTAGGTACGTCGTGTTAAAGGTCTAGGTGTTAAACACAACTAGTACCTAGTTACTTAAATAACATGCTGTATCTAGGGCCAAAGCTTAGCATCTCTAGCACTATAGAACCAGGTCATATTTATAATTTACTTATTGTTAAAAGAAATATCTTAATTGTTATTGATGTCAAGTAAAAAACAAACAACAATATAAATACATGTCAACTCAATTTATGATTCATCTTTGCTAAGTTAATTAACAACTATTATCTAAATAAGAAAGACCTTGTGTATTAATATGACATGATTAAGAAATTCAATTTGTACCTATACAATTCGAAATTGATATCGTTACTCGCTTATATTTATCGCATATGTCATTTCGCACAGCCCTTGATTCTGTCCCAACATAAACAAAGTTGTTAAACTTTTAAATTGAAATTATGATCACAGGGCGAAAGTTTCGTCCTTTTCGGGTAGCAGCGTCCAGGGCGGTCTAGGCAGAGGTACCGTAATCCTCTCACACAAACTCCTAATTCTTTTTGAAGCTTCCACTTTAATGTTTATGCATGATACGTACCTACTCTTGTTACTTTTTACGTAGATACATGTGTTAAGTATTATTTATAGCGAGCTTAGAAAATATCTCCGCTACCGAAAGTTTCAGTTACTTTAATATTTCTTATAGTTTTAGGAGGCTGTTTAACATCCGGCTATATGTAGAAAATAGTATATTTCTCTAAATAAGTTATTTGTTAGAAAACATACCGGTCTAGTTAATTAGTGAGATCAATAAAAAATGCTTTGAAAATAATTAATTTAACATAAATAAACTAGTTACATTTTTTTTAACAAATTCGTACAATTGAATACCAATAAAACGAATCAATGGCAGTGGTTAGAACTGTAAAAAATGCTTCGATCGGTAGCGAACACGCGGCACTAGCGGCCGGCGCGCGTCCGAATCAAGAGTCTACGTGAGCACTGCACATCCATTGTTTTGACTGAACAAAAGTGTGTTTCAATATTTTTTACATTAATTACATTTGCTTTCCCAACGAACCTTTGTGTTGGTGCTAAAAAAATAACCAGATTTTTCACCAGGCTACAACAAAACCATACTTTGCACAATTGTAGGCATAAATTTTACTTCAGAGCTTTCATACAAGTGTACGTAGCTTACAACAAGCATAGATAATCTATGTCAAATAAATATTACTAACGAGATGGCAACATTTTCTAACCTGTGTTGCTTTTATAGAATTATTACATTCGCGTCCAGTGACCTAACAAAATCTAACCGCAACTATCTTTAATCATTTCCAATTAAACTGACCTACATTTTAACATAAAATCGCTAGCGTGAGAGGTCAACTTATACCAAATTATATCGTTACAACGGTCACAGTTAACCGATGACGGTATTATGTCCCATGTGATAGGGGGTAACGCTACCGCCATTTATCAAGTCTAATTTTGACCAACGAAAACCCATTTACACTTTGCCCAAAGGGGGACCGTAAACGTCAAATATTTAGCAACAATAAAATTATCAAAGTAAACAACGCAACACGTATTCACTTTAATTAATTGAATAATCTGCTTTTATGTCGCATAAACGATTGGTTTTTAAAGAGAACGACCAACAGATTTTTTTGTGGATATTGGACTTTATTTTCCTATCAGATTTAAATCTTTCAGCAGTACGAGATTATTGTCTGCCACAATGCACGGTTTATAAAATACGTAGGTGCTTCGATAGCTTCAGGCTAACGTAGTGCTCTAAACGTTCCCAAATACGATTATCAGACCGCAAAACAGTTATGCCGGGCCTTAGGCGCTCGAGATCGTAGGGGGATCAATCCATTCAGTTACCAACAAAATCGGAACACGATCCGTGTCGAGTAGCTGATATACCGAGGTATCAAACCGACAGTGCTCTCCATGAAATAATAACTAATTATACTAATGGCGATATTATTTCACGGAATATAAGGAAAATATTCAATTTCCTTCATTACTTTAGTATCTTTAAATGAAATTGAAATGTATTTATAGGAGTATGTTTAATAAACTTTGAGTTTTCAAACTTAAAGTTGAAAATTCTGCATTTAAAAATAAAACTTAGTTTTAGCACATTTGTGACTTTGCTCTTCTCCATTATTTTTCAAAATGTTCTTAAAATACTAACGATTTTTATATTAAAATTGTTGCGGGTATATTCTTTTAAGAGGAAATAGCTTTATTCATAATTCAAATGAATTGAATGTCTATCTATCAGTTCATTGAAAAATACTAATTTAGTTACAATAAACGCATAAATAAAGTAAAGCAAGAGCTTTTTAAAGATTTAATTCTCCGTCAAGCTGCTTGAACTGAATTGATTGGATCGTATTCAAGCCGAGGGTATAAGAGCATAATTGCTAATAGGCGGGTGCCTTTGAGCGCATTCCGATATCTGCTCGTAATATTGATAACTTACTTTATGAGAATAAAATTATTGGAACTGCAATTTAATTAAAATAAAATATTACGATTATTGCTAAGTAGAACTCGTAGCTAAGTATAAATGATTTGAACGATTTTATGATGTATCTGTGTATGATTGCAGTATTTACGAGAAACTTATGGAGTTTTGGAATGGAGATTTATACTCATTCATATAAAGTATGTCTGTAAGCACCAATAATACTAAACATTGCCGTCGTTATACAACACATATATTGCTTGATTTTGAATTGTTTTTTTTCGGAAATTCCTTTGTTTGGGAATTTAGACTCTAAAGTGAGACTGAAAAAGGGACAATTATGCTCAATCGAGGTACTAATGTGCATTTTGTAAAAAAAAGCACAATTCGAAATGGAAAGAAGATCAAAGCGAATGGAGATTCCTAAATGTTTTCAGGTATTAAGAGTATTGCTATAGCACACAAGACGAATTCACCTTGCAAAACGCTGAGCTACTGAAAGCCTTGTTTCACCACACACATTTTTACTCTTTCTCAAAGTGTTTGAGCAGCATGTGAAGCTTTATTAGCAATAAGTAACGAGCCATGGAACCAGGGCCGGAGCTAGGGAACGCATCTTTTTGGCCTTTTTGCTTTCTTGGGTGACGTCACTCAGTCAAGGCAAAACGATATTAAGAACATCAAGATTATGCAGCAAAGCGTGTTCGATGAAGTGCACAAAAAGTGAAACGAACTCTTTGCAGATGAACTTTAGTACTTGGGTTTTATAATTAGTAAAGAGGGTATTAAAACTTGTGTAGAGAGCTATTATTAAGCTATAATCATGCTAGGAAACATGTCAGAGTTTAGGTCATAGCTGAGCATGGTAATGGAGGTACGTAATTGTAAGATTCGTTAAAAAAATGTTGTTTGGATAGATATTTTTTTTAATAACTGCCGATCTAGCGAATTCAATCTTGTTATCGTGGGGGGTTTAACGAACATTCAAGTCACATGCAAGAAGACTCCCAGACACAAACGTCGGCTCATTTTTTTCACATTTTGACCCTCAAATGTTTCTGGCATTGACAATAGACGAGTGCCGAAAGCGTGGGCGCGGTCATTGCACATTTGTCTTGTACTCTTCCCGAGTATTGAAAGAGAGAAAGAAATAGTGTGAAAGAGACAACCTCGCAAATACAAAGAGGATATTGCAATAATTTTTGGGGTGAAAAATTCATCAGTATAGGCCGGGATTTAATCTTGAAATGCACTTTTCGGTAATAAAGCTTTACCAGTGCAGGCACAAATTTATTACAAAAGCGGCTATATTCTCTGGATGTCAGTATTTATTTTAATGTATATCGAGAGATAGAATCGATTGCTGGTTGGAAAGTAGATTTTAATTGCGACAAAAGAGAACATGTTTACGTATAATTGCTAAAAAAACTCAACTTATGCAAGAGACTGTTTTTGATGCGGATCAGCCTTCAGACATGAAGTAGAGGGGTGTTTAGGAAATACAAATTATTTGTGTGAAGTATTTTTTCTAGTATCGTAAAATTAAACGTTTAAAAAGGAGCCATAATTATATTTTTTTACTATAACCCTTAACTGGTAGTAAGCAGCCAACTCAAACTACCACATAATAGCCACCTTTGTTCATGAGATGATCATCTAAGAATCAAGCACTCTTTGCAACCAGGTGAATAGAAATCCGTATCGAAATCGATCGAACCATGTTGGAGATAAATGGCACACTATCCTTGGTGAGTGACGGCCACCATAATTACAAACCTGTGACAGAAAACTATATCGATACCGATTCAGCTGTTCTCGAGTTACAAGGGGCATCGGATTTTCTGACACACGATCAAACAACTTCCATTCCGTTGTGGTTAAAAACAAACTTCCGAAATACGTTTCATTTCCAAATTGGTGTAAGTGTATTGATGGATTCTAGAAAAGGAAAAACTAATTTTGAATTACGGACGGAAACCAATGTAGCAGCTGTGTCATTCTTGAAATTTGATTTCAATTAAGGAAACAAAAGCCAAAAGTTTTATTAAAACGGAATATCGTTCGTGGTTCGTACGTACATTGTTCAATATTTAATACATTTCTAAGGTCAGCGATAAATTAGATTTTCTGTTACTGCTAAAATTTATTTGGCATTTAGAAAGTAGAAACTTGATTAAAGAATAGTCTACTCATTATTGCCAAACAGGGTTGGTTATCAGCGATCATATATGGTCGCAGTTTTATGAATTTGTTTCTCTTAGATCTTTCTGCGAGTTTGTGATGTTTGAGTGTTATAACCAAATTACTTAGTTTTTACGTTCACAAATAGGTATATAGGACATCAGCTTGCTACACTCAAATAATGTTTTTTTTTTTCTTTTTATATATACAAAAGGCTTTTACACTTTTATACATTATATACAGCTACAAATTTTGGCGCTGGTTTTAAAAAACATGCCCTTTGTTAACAGATTGCCGGGCGAACACGACGTATTTTTGAAATATGAAGAGATACTAACGGGCATTCTATAAATTGAGCACTTGCAACTCTGTTGCAGAGCTTCGGAAATACCTGCTGCTCTAATACTTTAATCTTTTTTTCATCATTCAAAGAACGTGTTGCGACGTATTACAAAACTGTTTTGAAAATAGCCGGAGAGTGAAGCACCCTTGTGTCGGATGCAACGTGTGATGTCACGTTTTAGTAAAAAATGGTTAAGCAACTCTCGACAGGATTCCGTGTCTACCTAAATATTAAAAGATTTTCTAAAGATAATGATCAGCTATGAGATTTATGACTTTATGAACTGTGATAGTAATATACCTACGTCTTCTGAAAAAATAATGTCTAGCTGTATAGGTTCATGACATGCAGCCTGGCGGACGGATCGACGGACAAACGTCGATGCCACAGTAATAGGGTCCCGATTATACCCTTTTGATACGGAACCCTAAAATGTAGCAATAACGAGTTTTTCAACATTCAAACACGTTGTGTATTATGCAGATTTCGTTTAGAGTTTTAAATGAAATACATATATTAAAGGAAATTTTATGACTCCAAAATACAGTATATTTTGACGAATTCCACTATTTGAAAAACATGTAACAAAACAATGATTGCGATTGAAACTTTCTGTCACTAACTGAAATAGTTGTTATTTTGAATTTATTAGCAACAGTTACATACAATTTTCATAATATATAATTAACGTGTCGATGTAATCGGACACGGAAAAGACAAGTATGTATGTGAGATATATTTCAAAGAAAATATCAGAAACATAAATATGTTCTACTATCGCGTTAACAAACAATGACGATGTTACAATACTTTGAAATGTAGGCGTGACGTCACTTATCAGCACACTTATTTACCGACAAGTGAGTAAATTAGTGATTTAACCTTCCCCCATTTCCATAAATTTCTTCGTATCTTTGATGCATTTGGTCTATTTTTTTTAATCTATTAGTTGAATCCAGAGGAAAAATTGTGAAGAAGCTCCTCGTTTATATTTCGCCAGTTGTAAGTTATTCAAGGTCGATGATGATAATGGATGGCGTCTAATATTACTGCGGGCCTTGCTTCCGTGTACCCAACAAAGTTCGTCATAGACGAAGTTTGCGCACGTGTGATCCGCTTATTTTAGGATGCCGTGTAGAGTAACTACCCAACAACTGTTGTATCTCGGATAGGAACCTATAAGGAGGTAAACGGTAATCAATATGTATGTTTACTAGTCTACTGCTCGATAGTGTAACTCCAAATTTCAACCTTATACTCTATTGTTTTCTGGTTGATTATCGCTTGTGTTTCCTAAAGCAACATTTTCCCAAATTGATGTACTTTTAACAAAAATCCATGCCATGCGTTTACCTTCATATTTTGTCCAAAGTAACGCTTATATCCACGGCTTTAAAATTCAGCCGCACCTTTGTTAAATCGTAGTATTCTCGTAGCCCAGCGGATCAGGGTAATAGGGCACTAAGCCCACACACTCGCTGACCAATCACGTTAATTTAACAGGGCCGTTTCGTTACCCAACTTGTTTCACAGTGATGTACGGTATGGCCGAATGTTAGGGCTGCCCGGCCCGGCTACTCTGAGGAAAGCTCCTGATATTTTATGTTCCTCCTAAACTACTGATGGCCGACACATCTTGATATATTAGTCCACTTTTATTTTATCTATAAATAAGCAAACAGCCCTGAAAGTCATCAAAATTCGACTTTGCCAATAAAATATTGTACTTACCCTTTTGAAAATGTGTAAATAGGGCATAATTAAAAGTAATTCATTTAAAATACCCATCAACCCTACTGTTAGTATACTTTACAAAGGATAATGTTGGTGCCATCCGTTTATTTACTTACACCACTATGCGTGTTACGAAGGCAATTTTTTTATTTCGGTTTGTCAAAAAAGATCTAAATGTAAAATAACACTCGGAGAGTTAGACTCACAAACGGGAAGCTTCTGAATCACTAATGAAGTTTATTCATGCTATATTTGATATTTTTTTCTTATTTTAGTGGTTTTTAAAGTGTGATTTCTATTTATTTGTTACCTTCTTTTGAACGTGTACCAGCCACTTCATAGCTGATATAAGTAGTTTATATAAGCACCTTTTTGCTGAAACGGAAATATTAGTTCAGTATTATCGGTCGCTAAAATGTAGGAAAAAAGATTTCACACCGTAACATTTAGGGTTATTTATTATGCAGTAGCAAAACAGTTTCACATTGCATGTGACAAATACCGTACAGGAATGTATTTCTCGACGCCAGAAGGTGTGATCAATTAAGCCGAGTATATTAATGTCTGAAACTAGAAACTCGACACAGACCGGTTATTGATGAGCGATATGATATTTCTCAGTCTCGTATTTGTCAACAGGCTGTGCAATCAAAGCTGACAGGATAGTTATAGTAGTTGTCGAGTAATTGTTCATGTTCTAATCAAACTAGATAAGACTACAAAAGGAATTTGTTTTTTGGCTCGAAGCGACCAACGACTGCCGCAAAGATTTGTGTTTGACAAACATTTAAATCACACAGACGCTTGTCCTACGCTGGAATCGAACCAGCACACGTGATCTCAACCACTCAGCTATAATTTTAGTTCTCGAGGATCACGTTCCGTAAAAAGCATACGAATCTTAATAAGAGTTAGAGCCAAATGATGGAAGAAATCTGACACGTTCAATATTCCACTACTCTTACAAATAATTTGACTGACAACATAAATATCTTAGCTTCGCGAACCACCTATGTTTATTCCATAAGCCATGAGCTTGTACGTAAGGCAAGCAGCATCGATCTCTTTCGGGTGTGCGGTTCGCCGAATGTTTATACTAGCTTGACATTCTGAGCGTACTCAGGGCCTGTCCGTGTCAACTCTTGCTCTCCACCCGTGGGAAATAACAGGGTATTTACTGCACTAGACTTGCTATTCGACACGATTTTTGCATACTAACATTTCAAGTGATACAAGGGACTTTAGACTTGGAAGTGCCAAAGGTTTACTTTATAATTCTTATATATTTACTTTCCAGCGTGCATAGTAAGAGAGGGCCTAGTAGTGGAGGTAGTTTTCACAGTTTACAGTACATATTTTAAGCGATAATATAAGTAATGGTACGCAGAAAATGAAAAATTTGATTATGACAAAAGAATATATGATTATTCACACCTTAGTTGTCTTTACAATCATCGCAAAATTAAATTGCATTTTTTTAAGTACGTATCTTATACAGCTTGGTAATTTAGTTTTGAGACATAAATGATCTGTAAAAAGTAGAGACACAAAGATTAGTTAAAGTTAAGCAGTGTTTATTAATAGTAATAAAGTTCATGTATTCTATTCTCCGTATATTACTATTTTGTTAAATACGATACTGGCGTGTTATGCTAATCTTTGTAGAAGGGGCGGTCAAGATAATCAAGTGTGTCTCAGTTTTCAAGAGGTATGACGATGAGGACCGTATTATATTAAAGGGTTTATGTCGTAATTATTACTTTGGTGTTGAAAGTTTTGAAGTTGTGTTTGGGAAATTTAATCAGCTGCCTCTTAATCTGGGTATAGGCAGTGCTATAGAGTTCGTTGTGTAAGTATACTGTCTATAAAGTTAAAAAAAAATGTTTTGTATTTGTGTACCAAATAACATACCAAGTTGTAATATCCTCACTAGTTCCTATATTAGTTTAATGAAATAATTCTATGGTACCATCAAAACATTATTCGAAATCTTATTGATCCAAAAACTCGGTTGATTAAATCCAACGTTTCAAGTTTAATGTCGGAAAATACTCATAAAGTCACAATTAAAACAATTGTCTAGTTGTTAAATACATTCTATATTCTGCATAATAGTATCTAATATAATGTTATTCACACATTTCGCTGCCGCTGTATACATAAATACGTGCAAATTGTAATTGCAATCCCAGTGGCGCGGTGGCGGCTTGGGCGCCGTAAAGGTAAGCAAAGACTTAAACTTGTCAACGAAGCAGCATGTGCCTCGTTTAAACATTTTTAATAATAAATAAATCGCTAGTAGTTAAGGCACGTCAGGGAAACGTAGGTATGTAGACTTTTTCAAGAAGAAAAATTTAGTGGGACTGTTTTTTCGTTAGGGTCATTTGGTAGTGAAGTTAAAAATCGTTTTGATATTCAGGAGATTGAAAACTTTTCAAAAAGCAAACGCTATCCTATGTAACGTATAAATAACAAGTCGACAAAATAACGTAAATAAATACAAAAAAAAACAAGAGCATTTTCAAATAAAATTAAAATATATCCAATTCGTTATACACATTTTCGACATAATAGTCGAAACTGAATGGTCTGGATGCTCGACTACATTTATTTAAAATGAAGTGAACGGATAGATTGGAACAGGTACGCAATACATCAGATCCGATATTACAACAGTGCTTAATCGCATCTACGGGGTACTTGTACAAGAACCGTCAAATGCCAGATGCGAGGGAAGATTGAGGCTTAATCAAAGATCTCCAATAAGTGACGTCATCAAAGTGAAGATGAGGTTGAAAGCCTACTTGTTATAAAATGTATCCGTGTAACAGATTAAGCTGAATGCTTTGCGAATTGTATCAGTATGGAATGTTCATGTGCAAGTATGTGCTTACACGAAATGGACAATGTCCTTAAGTTATTTGGTACAGGATATGGATTGAGTTTGATAATAATTAATAGCGAAGCTTTACATATGTACGACTAGTTGCTAACCCACAGATTATCCATTGTTTTGCTGCATGAAGTAAACGTAACATAGGAATATAAACAACAGTAAATGCACTGGTTTAAAATCTATGTCTATACTAATATATAAAGCTGAAGAGTTTGTTTGTTTGTTTGAACGCGCTAATCTCAGGAACTACTGGTCCAAATTGAAAAATTCTTTTTGTGTTGAATAGACCATTCATCGAGGAAGGCTTTAGGGTATAAACCATCACGCTGCGACTAATAGGAGCGAAGATACAAAGGAAAATGTGAGAAAAAACAGGGCAGGTATAAATCATAACTTATATCTTATACCCACAGGGACGAAGTCGCGGGCAACAGCTAGTTAAATATAATCATAATGTAACAAAAAAATATTGTTTTTGATCTAGTTCAATGGTTATTACAATAAAGTAAACTGAAACGTACTTTTTGGATGGTATCTTATTTATTAATTTCTACATTGCTCTAAAATACATAATTAATAAATAAAATTAAGGACACATACCTAATAATCAAATCTGCACCAAAATAAATATTACAAGTAACACACCCACTCTTGAGATATTTCGTTAGTCTCAAAAGTGAACATAATACATTATCAAGTAGAAGCTCTTGAAAACTCTTGTTTCAAAATCACAAAGTACAAAAAAAAATGCGAAATTTAAAAATGTTTAGGAAGTGAATTTTTCGAATAAACAATTTGTTTTTGCGTGTTACAGACGTATAAATAGCGGTGGCAGCTCGGCGTCGAGTGTGAGTGCTCAATGTGAAAAGGCAATTAATACACGGCCGGGATTCTGTTGCTGAACTGTTAAAATCGTTTACTTGAGCTGCAACATACACTAATCAAATTTGGGCGTTTTAATGCGGTAATGGAGAGATGATATTGGTGAGAGTAATATCGAGGAAGGTTTGGCGACAGCGCAAGATGCTGAATAGGTGAGGAATCTTCCTGAAAATGTTGAGAAAACAAACGATTAAGTTACCAAGAGCAGACCAACGTGAACCATTGCTTTAGCTCATGACTATGGAATCTAAACGCATTGAAATGTGTTGTTGCACTCTTTCATGTGCGACTTCAATTTTTTTGCGCGAATTTTTGTGCGACTTTTGAAACTTGAGATAATGACTACGGTACATACTGACGGAACTAACTTTGTCTGGTCAAATGTTAGATAAAGGCGTTTCAACACTCAGTCCAAAGTAGCTACCCTTAACTTCCTCCATATTTAATACTGCAAAACTTACGGATGACTAAGCTCACGAGTATCAACATGCCATGTTCAAAGTCGGAATTTATATTTAATTTAAAATTTCTCCGTGAAATTTTGTATTTTGGCGTGTTGAGCAACGAGAAAAGTAATCTCTCCGTAGAAGATATATTGTATCTAAAATCATTTACCTATATGTATGTATCCGGCTACATAAAACTTTACCTTGGCAGTACTTCACGGTGAATTTTCTACTTTCTAGAAAAGTTATCGTTGTTGGCCCTCGGGACTACACATCGCGCCCGTACCTCCCCCGACCTGGCTTCACCCCACCGACGTAATAACGACCGACTTTATAACCGAGTGGGCTTAAATCTCACAACACTTTCCCATATCTTCTTTCTCGCTAGCACCGTCGCCCGAATGAAATCTAAGCCCACGATTACAATTGGTCCCGCCGGAGTCCGTAACTTATCCAAAAATCCGAGGTGATTTAATGTGGCCCAAGAAGTCACGGATTTAAAACGATCTTGGCCAGATCCTCCGCCCAGTGCTCTGATATTTTTCTCGTTATGTTCCTTTGACCACGGCTTCCGCATTAGATTTGCGACGTAAAAACAAAGATAACCTTATAACGATAATAAGGTTATCGTATGAGACTGTCTTGTGTCACGAAATATGGTTACGTGCTACGTCTACGGTATTATATGGATTTCATAATCAAATATTGGGCACTTTTTCTAATCCATGTGTAACACAGCGTTTTAAATCACTTTTTACGATGTGAGTTATTATTTTTTTAAACCTGACTCTATATCAACTCGGGCTTTCAACCTGCAACAAAATTTGATTATGTTACTCAACGGCTTCATCCGGGGTATGCTTTATCCTTCTTTAGAGCAGCTAACCTGATAAGCATACACTAATCTGAATCCCACTTTCACTTCAAGCTGTTAATATTAGGTACAACTAATAAGGTCGGAGCAAACAAAATATTATTACACTAATACCGTTAAAAATGTCACATATTGACTGGCTTAACTCTACGTAAAGGCCAATGTAATAAAATAAAAAGAAAACCCTTTTTGCGATGGAACATGCATGTACATTAAAAATCGTGCGTCAGAACTCAATTAGTGGGGAAGTAATTTGATCGTGGAACTACCCAAACGTTTTAGTGGCTGCATCATGTAATTATATAGGATTTTTTACTTCTAAAAGTTTGTCTTTTTGGACGTCGAAAATTGATACTAAAAATATCTTGACTGCAATATCATAATATATTTCTTAATTAAGTTAGAATCACGAAATTGAAGGCTTTATAAAATGTATTTCTAAAAAAAAGCCTTAGGTTTCTGGTTGCTATGTCTGGGAAAGAGTTACGAAAACAATAAAACAGTCAGGCTGTATAAAGCTGTGCCATAAAAGATAAGAATGACTTTATAATAGTGATGAAGGTATTCGATGAATAACTGTGAAGATACTTAGAACATCGAAAAAGTAATTTCGCTAATTGTCACAAACTTGTGCACACGATAAATTACAAAACCAACCCGACACGCGACATTAGGTTCACGTCGAAATGAAAAATAAGTCTTGTGACTTTTTGTAAGAATCATGTGCGGTTTGAGTCGTTAAAGGAGTTAAAAACAATCCAACATCCTTTAAAATTTTATAAAAAAGAAACATGTTTCTATACGTAACTCAGCTTATTATTCTTAACTACGTTTCCAAACTGATTTTATATAAATTCTTCGCCAGCGTCTAAAAATGTTGAAACAATTCGTTAAAACAACTTGGTGGTTCAGAAAGAATTTTAAAACCGTATCAACTTACACAGTTTTATACGTAGGTACCTACTTTAATATTACTTTTTTAGATGTGGACAATTTTAACTGTTGGGAACGTAGCATGGCTGTAAAGTTTCCAACTAGTCTCTTTACGACAACCCTCGTCGTAACAGAATGATTGCGCACTGAGCTTTCCACAGTAAAATGCAATAAGTTAAAAATATATCGCCGTGACATGAATGTATTACAATCGAGCAATTGTAAACTCTTAAGATCTTGAGGACGTAAGCCCGTTTATTTGATCATAGCTTATTTCTGCGAATAAACGGTCTCGCAAGCGCTGCGTATGATGAGGTTGCATTGATGTCATAACTCACAGGCAAGATAGTCGAGTGGGTTCATTTACTGGCACCACGCCAGTATGTGTAGAACAAAATGTTAAGAATTTGAATAACCCCGTTTAACATTAGGTTGTATCCAAACAACTCTTGGAGTACTATATAACAAATTTGTCTATCGTAAAAACAATTCGTGAGAACGCATTCGTAAAATAAACTAGTCATCAGTACCGTGTCAAGATAAAATATAATGAACATTGAATATGACGATATCGTGAAACTGTACAAAAGGCATTGTCAAGCTTTGTTTCGTTTACACCCCAATTTAGGGCTCGACATAGCATTGTTAGGTATTTTCTCAACTTGGGCTTAATTATAAACCTGTCAAGTCTGTAGAGCCACGTGCAGTAACATGAGCAGCAGTAGTTACTCCGGCCCATTGACCCTCCGTGCGCAAAAAGGAGAACAAACAAAAGCCTTTTCCTCAATTAAGCAATTTGTGTGGACATAAATTCAACGAGTGTATGGCGCTCACCGGTTGCCGGGATGTTTCAGTTCTGTTAGTCGGGCGCTCGTTCATTTTGAACTAAATGTACAGACTTGGAGGTACACTAAACCTCTTTTGTTTGGCGTCCCTAAATTTTTTGTAATTCATTTACAAATGAGCCGTGATGTCGTCGAGAATTGAAAACAGGTTTTAGATGCTTTAGAAATAATAACATAAATCTTCGTTGCGTTGGAGTGTTCTGGGCATTGTATAACATAGTTTCCTGTCAATTGATTCAATGGCGTTGCACCTTAAAGGCTATGTCACGCTTCACGGACGCTATAACCGGACGCTTCACGTGACGTGCTATCAAGGCAACAGAGCCAACCCCCGAGACAGGTCAAAGGCAGGTATTTGCTGTCCTATCTGTGTACCATCTCGTTCGCTTGTCCAATTATTGGTTTCGTGTATGGCGGATATTTATTGTTAGACGACCACAAAAGATAGGCTTATTTCTGAAGCTTTGTATTCACCGTTGTGATTTATAATTTTAGTCGTGAAATATGATTAACTCAAGTAGTCCATAGGTAATTAAATCGAAATCAAGCCAGCCTTTAAGGCGTGAAGAGATAATAAACGTACATACACACTTAAATAAACTCTTACGTACATACTTTCGCGTTTATAATAATAGTGTGATACACATAACGCCATCTAGTCTCAAACTAAGCAAAGCTTGTATTATGAGTACTAGACGACTGATAAACATTCTTACGACTTGGTGGGGGCACAGCCGTGCCCCCAGATATATTTCTAAATACACACAAAATATAGATAATTTACGCCCAGATACAAAACAAATGAACGCCTTACCACACAATCATTTGTCCTGGGTGGGAACCGAACCTCCTCCTCTATCCTCCGGTATAGCAGTCAGGGTCACTAACCACTAGACCAACAGGCGAGTCAGCTTAACTTGTTCATAGTTGTCTCAAAATGGCGTTTCGAGTAAGTTTTTGCATATCCGTTCATAGTACCACTAGAGATTATATTGAGTGTCAATTGAAAAGCTCCCTCAAAAATGATTGAACCGAGCTATCCGATGCATGCATGCCGCTTGTTGGCATGTTCAGATCGATCCGGATACATTCCTGAAAAGGCCAGTCCAGGAAATTCTCTGCATTTCTTTACAACAATTGTTCTCACTTTAAAAGGGACCCCTGAATTTGTCGACATTTTTATTTAAATTTTCCGCTCACATAATAAATTATTTCAATCATTTATTCTTTTAAATGCGCTCGTATGTGGTCATTCTACTTTAATAACGTACTAAAATCTTCATGACTGTCTCCGTCTACTAATTTTATTAAAAAAAAATGGAATATTAAACGCCTTAATTCGATATAGTGTAAATCCTTTATCATATTGCCAAACTGGCGTTACAAACAACTCTAGTCACACAAATTCTATTTCGTCCAATTGCATGTGTACAAACATCCGAACACGTAGGAACTAGCACAAGTCAAATATTCACTTTACGAAGTGAATTTTGAATCGGTCAGGTTTTCCTCCTGAAATTTCAATTAAAAATCTAACCTGGATATTCGTATCCGTTCACTGTTTGATCAATTTTGAAAATCTACTTTTCTAAAAGATAGATTTTCCCACGGGTTTATGCTCATGCATTAATTTCAATATTTTATTCAAACTTAGTCGGGAACTATTAAAGTCGGGAGATTGTCACTGAAATCAATCTTCAGCTGTAACTTTTCCTTGCGGACGCAGTCGGTGGCGCACAAATAATGGGACTCTGAATATCTAATGAACTTCTTCACCTCAACAGCAACTAACTTCCTCGACTCAAATAATTTGAGTGCGCCTTAGTCCGCGGCGACAGGGGCTTCTCCTGTGCAATTAAGTGTTTCGGCTTTCATTGCGAGAAACTTGAAATCACTTCTTTGAATAAGCTTCAAATTCGTATGTCAGCAAACGGTGGCCCGGAAACTTGGCATTCACACTTCCACTTTGATATTAAGACTTTATTTAAGATTAACTCGTTGACGTCATGCTATTCCGTACCTGTTAGAGAATTTGAATGTTTCATAGATTTAAAAAAACTGTTTTTATATAGCATTATTTCGTAGTGAGCCTCGTTTAGAATATTGGCTTTTACTCTGTACAGAATTTAATTTTTTGCCTGAGTTCAAATTTAAATAAAATTATATGCCACTTATACGCGGACGTACCCGAGAGCCACAACTCTTGACATTGCCAATCTTTTCCTTCGGTTGCTGAGGCCGGTGCTGGGTGCGGAGTGTCCTCATGGGCATGGTCAGAAAAACCTAGCAACTCCAGCAGGTTGCGTTCAGCGAAGGAAACGACTGACGCGACTGTACTGACAGACCAGTGTACAAGGCTCTTAATAAAAGCGAGGACTGTGGCGATTGCGGAACGCGCGATACGGCCGAATCTGCTTTAACCTTAAACGTACTATCATCTCATTTATTCAGATGAAATGTTTGTAATACTGAATAACCACTTATTTAACTTTGAGCATTTAATAGTTAGCTGAAAGTACTATTTCAAGCAGAATCCAGATATCAAGAATTATCAACGATCACACACGATGGATCAATCCACAATCTTGAAAGCGGTAAGTGGTAAATGCACGATGCGGGATTCTAGTTGCAAGCAATTATAAGCTCATAAACAATTCCTTCATTCCCGTTCACGGAATAAATTATAAATGGTGTGTATTTCAAATATCGATAGCGATGCATTAGTTGTTATTACTGATATATGTTTGGATTAGAATATCGGTATGTTGTAGAGTAGAGAGAGAGTATGGTAAGTACCTGAAGTTTAATTAAAATCTTTTTAACTTTGTATGAATCATTTTCTTCATTAAGACAATCTATGTTTTTTCACGTTTCGTTATTGCTTTTGTAAATGAAATAGATCTTTGGACCACTAAATGTCCTCAGCAGCTAAATGTTTTACCATAGTTAAGTAAAACTCATTACATTACACAGGCCTACCTGATATGCACACACAATTTTATGATAAGAATCGGTCGAACCGTTTCGAAGGAGTACGATTACGTACACGTGAATTTTATATTTTTTTTACTGTATATTTTCCGAAATAGTGAGACTTAATTAGATATCAATCTCTCATGAAAAAAATCACAGTGATGAGGGTTTTTATCCAACAGCAGGGCAGCACAAGCCAGCATTATGCCGTATTTGCTAAAAACACAAACACAGGCTAAATCAGTACTTAGGAAAAGCGCAGCGAGCAAACAGAAAGGATTAGGAATAAATCCAGAATGGCTTAGTTCTGTACAGCAAAGAAAACTTTTATCATATTTTGTAAAATTATTTTAAACATATTTTTCAGTACGCTCGCTTCATGTGGGCATTCTCTAGAGTTCCCTGCAAATAGGCTTATATTTAAGCCACCTACTAAGTTGTCATGACAACCTCTCATGTTAAGTTACTTTACGAAAGCTCAGACCAGTCACGTTATATCTGTATGTAATATGTTTCATTGTAAATAACTGTATCTGAATTACGAGTATTTTCACTTAAAATAATGTATTGTTTTAACATTATATCGATGCGAGTTTGAAACTTTTTTATGCTTTATTTTAGGGTGACATAGAAGAATAAATATTGACTATCCATGTTACATACTTTAAGGGAAGATAAAAGTTAGTAAATATTTAAATTATCGATTTATAGCATGTTTATCTGTACTGTTAAAAACCGTTTTAATAAATGACAGTCGGAGAATACCATACAAATATGTTATAGAAAATCTGATTTATTAAAAGTGTTAGAAACCCATAAAATTAACCGTAACTTTTACGGTTTCAGCAGCAAATACTAATCTTTAAAAAAAATCACTCAGAACTCAGTTCCGTTTTCATCCTTTGACTACGGAACTCTAAAAAGGAACTACTACTGTTTGTGATACCAGAAAACTACAGAAAAGATTTGATCTCAAAAACGCAAAACAATAAAAACTTCATGGTATGCAACTTAAGTCATCGACTATCCGAGATGTGAAGTTCTTTAATGCATAATACACGTAATTTTAATTAGCTAAAGCGTTAATTTATTAGCAGAGACATGAACCAGACGGTTCAAAGCGCGGCTGTGTCTCGCATATTTGCATTCGATACATCAATAGATTGCACGTCTACCGTTTTCACACACGGTGACGCTATTACGAGGCGAGAGGGTCTATTAGTAAATGCCCGATTTACTCAAACCATATTATCTCCTATCTCCTCCATGGGTTATTTGCTTCGTACTGGGACTTAATAGGATTTCCATTTAACAGCAATCAATGCATCAAAGAGTAACACATTAATAATTTAAGGGCGAAAGATTGAGAGTGTGTATATAAGTATTTGTTTGTTATCTCTTAGGGCTTAAAATGCTTTGCCGATTCTGATGAGATTTGATATGAACGTAGTCGGTTCCTTAGAATTGGCTGAAATTACTTGACAAGGTGGCTTTTAATCTGTAAGTAGCCCCGTGAGGCATAGTTCACAGCTTTTTTATCCTGACAGGTTTGTCAACACAGAGATTGAATTAATAAAGGAAACGTTATATTAAAAAAAAATAACTCTTTTTCTAAGCAGTCGTGTAAAATCCATTGAGCTGAAGCGTTTTGGTATTCATTAACACCAAGTTATTGATCATAAAATCAAATTTTTGTCTTTAAAATGTGATTCTTTTACATAATTGATCACGTTAAAAACTACACAGCAGCTAAGTATTTGATAAATCGCAGGCGATACCGCAGTGTAAAGCTTGTATTCGATCAACGTTTTGATGGATATTAAATATCCAATTTATTATGCACCTACGTATTATTTGTAGTAACTGTTAGCCTTAATATATTCATTTATTACTGGGATGAGCGCTTAACAAAAACTGTTGATGTAATTACGAAGTTCCTGTATTTCCATCATTATAATTCAGTAATTTAATAAATACAATGAAAACTAAGCAAATTTAGTGATTGTTAATAATTAAAGTCCTATTTTCATTTGGATAGGTGCGTTTATCACGATACACTGAGAACAGTTTATGCATTGAAAACACACATTAACACACCACACTACGTACTAATTGCTGTTTGGAACTGTTCTTAATACAATTTCCAAATACATTACCACTGAAATAATAGTATGTAGAGATAATATCCAGATTACTATTACCGTTTCGTTTTATTTACGAGGAACTTGCTTCGATTGCGGCCTCGCTCAAGGGAGTACGGAAAACGAAGTACGGAGTACGAAGTGTGTACTCGTTAAAATCTATTTAATACTCATAATTATTGCAATAAACTGATACACACGTTACATGACTTTGGAATCACGTTCCTAGAGTCTTTAAGGTATCATTGAAAAGTGCCAGAAAAAAGTCCTGTTTGGAATAAAAAGCCTTTGATTATGGCACAAAAACAGCTAAAATTTTACCTCATATTAATTTGGATAAGGCGAATTTACACATTATAAAATCGTAGAAAATAGTGTTTTTGTAGTGATATGTACCTATCACATATGATTTTATTTTTGTCCGTTTGTTTCTGGGCGATGAACTCAAAACCACATTATCCGATTTAATTGTTTTTTATTGGTAGGGTAAGCTTTACTTAATATTTAGTCTGGTTTCAAGTAAATCGACGTACAAATACAAAATCGTGCAAATTTTTCGACTCAAGTAGGTAGATAACTTATTTAAGAGATTTAAATGACATTTACTTACTTTTCGTGGGTTTTTAAGCTTGGGTCCCTAATAAAAATAATTAAATAAATTAAGTATAGAAGATTAAAAGCTGTTTTATTAAAAGATGTAACGGTTTACTCACGCATATTTATCGGGGTAGCCCGACTAGTTTTGGACCCAACCGGAGTCCTTAATCATGAGCAGACGCGGCGGGTTCGCGAGTCGAACTTACATCATTTAATAATGAATCATTCTCACGACAGTTACTATCAAAATATTAAAAACTGTGGTTATGTTTTTTTAATTTGCGTTAATATATTGTGTTGAACGTTTTATCGTTCAATAATGTTAGAGGAATAATCCAATTGTGCATTTGTTTTGACACGGTTTGTTACCGTGTTCCAGGGATTTTTATGTAAAACACGCCCGAAGCGCAGTTTGCAGGAAAAATAAGCTTACTTCTACGTAGGTGAGAATCGACTTAACAGAGTTGCGTAAAGATAAAAATTGTGTTACGGCATTTGCTGTTCTATTCATTTATTCATACTGAACTATGTGAACATTTTTTTAATTAAATTGCGTCATTATTTTTTATCGGCCAGGTTGTCATAGCAATACTCACTTTTGACTAGAGCGCAAATTTATTTCTATTTTCACTGGTCTGCTGAAAGAGATTTCTTCAAATAATTAATTTTCGAAAATTATCACATTCCAATTTGATATAAAATCGTTTAGCTTTAAAATACTACTAACTTCTAAATATTTACAAAACGCCATCAGGTCTCATGGTACAGCAGCCATGGCCACTAACCACTAGACCTAAAAGCCAGTCAACATTAATTACAATGTAAAATAATAAAGAGCTGAAATTAAAAAATATGATTAATAACAAACTTGCTGTGAATTAAAACCGGAAAATTAAATTAATTGACTCGTCGGCACGCTGCGAATGATTTGCTAGCATTCATATTATTAACTCTTTATAATGTGTATTTATAAATGAGTACTTATTAAGTGCAAAACTTCCCGATGACATTTAAGGTGAAAATATGCCTGTTCCTGCGATATAGAAAACGCTGAACAGCCACTTGGTGTCGGAGACCGTTTCTAAGACCGCTCACAAACTTTTATGTTGTGGAACTTGGCTGTGTGTACTTGACATTTATTGCTTTTATATTTTATGACCTAGAGACGACTTGCTAAATGTTGTTGAACAACGCTGGCAAGAATAATCGCGTCTTGCGAGCTTCATTTTAACGCACTCGTTTTTGTAAGTGCGTGTGTTTTTGTAAGCAATTGTTTTCACATGCGTGTAAAACGAAAAAAGAGGTCAATTTTCGCATAAGGTCGTCCTTGTATCACATAACCTAAAAATTGTGGACATTCGAGCATTCTGGTGTAAATACGCAAAAAAAAATGTTTTGGAAGGAACCTACCACATCCCTTAAGCGTGCCAACATAGTTAACGTTCTTGTAACTAAAAATAAATAGATAACATAAAATAACTCCAGATTTCATTATTTATAAAAAAGTGTACCTTAACTTCATTTGCCACCATAAAAAAATATGACATTTTAAATTTTTCACTACACTAATATTATTTGTGTGAGCTTGTATAAGTTTGTTACGCTTTAACGGCATTACTTAACATCAATAGTAACCACATATCAAAATATTATCGTGGAACCGAACCCACGACCTTCAATATAGCACTTATGGCCACTAATGGCTTAACCTTTAAATTAGTTTTAAGGCTACATTTTAACAGCGTATTACAGCAGGGCTAAAACGAGGATCCTGGGATAAGGCTTTGGACATTTTACCCCTAAAAGGGTGTTTTCTTAACATCTCAACATTAAGATGTTACCTGCTGTTTCTAAAGAAACTTTTGCCATTGTAATATGAGTGTGCATAACATTCGGTAAAAAAATTGCAAATATCGCTCTTGCAGGGGTCAAAATAGGGATTAGATTTCTTTGGAGGGTTCCTCATTTTCAGATTCATTTCTGGAAGTCAGAAGTCTGGAAGTGACTTTGTTAACTATTCTACATACAGATTTGTTTTTCAGTCTAAAAATCTTATAATAGTAAATTATTTTTATTTCATAAACGCAACGTAACACGAATTGATGCCTGAAGATAATTTATTATTCTCCGAGCTCTAGTGCTCTTAGTGTTTTCAAATGAAACATCAAACTTAAAAATCTTTGAAGAAGAACATTTTCTTCCTTTCTAAGGCGGTAAAACATAGTCTAGGCCCTCTATTCTCGTAAAAGCCATCAAAAGGTAAGTACTGAAAAGAATATAACAGAAATATGGCTGTCGAAAGGAAGACATTATCTGGAAATTCCTAAAGCCGATCCCCTTTAAGTCCACTTTAAGCCGCGATCGTTGTGGAATCAACTTCCGTGGCGCACAGTCCGGCGCATCGCCACTATACACATCACCTGTTGCTTAGCAACGGGCAAAATCAACCCTTTGCCACATCAGGAAACTACAAAATTGACTATTTACCAGGTTAATATTTGTAGTAAAGCCATGGCACCAAGTATGTCATGTGTATGCAAATTATGAATTTCGATTTTGAGGTATTCGACCGTGACTAATTGCAGTTATTAAATTTTGATGGTTTGCTTCTTCACATGTTATTTACTGTATTTCCATTTTTGTTCTAGAAGATAAGACCTTTCAGTATGCAGGTACAGTGTTTTTACTTTATTTATTGCCTTATTTAAACAGTTATCAAACTAAGAGTATTAAAATATCTAAGAGCCAGGAAAAACAGGCAACATCCCCTTTTAGTGAACTAAGAAATATACACAACTAACCAAAAACAACAATTTTTTATTCCAAGTCGTCTTAAATTAACAATTTACTTATTTGGTCTTACATCCTGAAACCGTACTCCGGTCTTTCAAACCCTAATATTCAATACGATCAGTGTACATCTATCTCCCTTTTACATGTCTATTTGAAAGGGACGACGATGGTTCCATTTAAACAAGGAAATGTTTTGAAAAGTCTGGGAATAGGACTAAACCCAACCTTGTTTCTCTTCGGCTTTTGCCCGAAGTAGCGATCAGAATCAAACTTGCTCAAATTTGCAATGGAAATATCTTTTTATTTCCCCTTTGAGCTTTCAAGGTTTAAAGGGACCGGGTCGTCAACTGCTTAAGGATATTAAACTTCCTAGTCGTTGCCTTAAAGTTATTTTAGGGAGATTTTTGCTATATATTTCTTCTTTCTTAAGTACATACGTTCATTGGGTTGTTTACCTTGGTCTGTTTGTTTGTTATATTGATTAAAAAGCATCTTAATGTTATTATGGAATGCCTTAGTTAATGAATTATAGAAATATTTGCACATTACAAGAAGAAGAGCACTAACTATCAAGAACAAAAAAAATGCGTTTATTTCTAGGCAGTTATTGATGATTCAATTATTTTTGTATAGAAACAATAGTAGAATTTGCGTCCATAACTAAAAGTATCCGGTCGCGACCATCATTTTGCTTGACGAAATCTCGACGAACAATAGCATTCACAAAATACCTTAATATATATTTAAAAAAACGAAAATATATCAATAATTTAAAATTGATATGTGAACTATTTACAAAAGTGGTAGTAATTTATTTTTAATGCGACAACAATCTACTTTAAAGATAAAATCTCGTTACTACGTGGCGAGTTTTTCCTTTTTAGATCGGTATGTACACACAAAAAGAAATAACTGTGATGTATGTACCGGTCCATCACACATATCGGTTCGTGGTATTGAAACACAATATTAAAATTTGTTATCCATATTTAATAAAAAAAAAACAAAACAATATATTTTGGAGCTGTTTAAATTAAGTGTAGTTATTTCACACTTACAACTATATAATTTTAAATCTTGAAATACTCTAACAATTTGGAACTAACATTTGGAATATTGTGAAATAACTACACATTAATTTAAACAGCTCCAAAATATATTGTTTTGTTTTTTTTTATTAAATATGGAATGATGACATAATAAAACATCAAAAGTTTATTACAATACAATTTACATTTTCTTATTCGTTTACACAATTACTATAACTTCGTTTAATATATTATTCGTGGTATGTTTAATTCCACAGAAACTTTTAAACAGTTACTGAATATCAACGATTTATTTCGTCATGTATTAAAAAAACGTATGGACGAAACGTGGAGGAATGGTATTGCTGAGAATTGTGGCTAATGCGAAGGGGAGAAGATCACGCTCCAAGGGAGAGGAGAGAGGGGGGTGCGACCCTTATCTCCGCGGAAAACGACGCGCGCACCATCTATTAGACAAATACACTCAAGTTTTAAGAACAAAAGAAAGTGCACAGTAACCGCACTTCCAATACTTTGGGTCATGCAAAGATCGCTGCTTTTGATGCATTTAGTTGCAGCAGGAATTTTTGATGACATCCCTTCTTTTTATTTTATTTTAGTAAAATATGATATCCCATAACCAAAATTGATATTATCACACCAAGAAATAAGTGAAACAATAATATTTTGAAATAAGATACTCAGTTATCGGGCTACGCGTTAAGCGAGTAAGTGAGAGCGCGCTCGGCGGCGTGGGAGGGGCCCCCGCGTCCCATGCCACACTCGTTCGCCATCAGTCGCCCCTAAGTCTCAGGTTTGCACACAGCATCCCGACACTTTATCGCCTTATATTCGCTACAAAAAAACATGTAAACCCGTTTAAATTACTTCAAGTTTAATATGTAATTTTGCTCGTATCGTATCAGTCAATCGTTGGCGTACAGTACACAAAAATGGTGTTTAATACTTACTACGCTACGCGGTTTACCGGCTTGTTATTGTTAAACGCAGTGATGTTGTCAGCACAGTCTTTTGCAGTGGAGAAAATCGCCGTTGGTAAGTTATTGTGAAGCACGTGCATAGAGTACTCAAGTTTCAAAATATTTGTTTAACGTTACCTTAATGTTTCACGCTCACAAACAATTATTGAATGAATCTATTATTTTTTTGTTCGTAGCTATTGTAGTTTGATTCAATATTGTAGCGGTACGACCTTTGTATTATTCTACAATTTGTTTAATGTTATTTTAAGTATTATAAAATGTGTTTTGCTTTCATCTCACTTCAGCGCATAGTGGTTTCAGTACGCAAATCGATTTTCTCTTTCCCACGCTCGGCCGTTGTCTCTTTCGCACATAGCAGCTGCGGTGTTTGGCAGGGGTGATCAGTTTTCAGGCGCGTTTTTAAAATAACTTCGTTTTGTTTCGGTGTAGTGACGTGTCAAAGCCTTTGCTCCTCGTAACTCAATAAGGGAAGAGGCCTTCGTGCTTTGTTGGAACCTTTTACACACAATTCAGTTATTACAATAGACAATAAATGGGTAACGGGAATATAGCTATATGGCTTGTACAAAGTTTTTATTTCATTTTCTTCAATACTTCAAACATTGTCGCACACGTATTCATGGGTACAATAAACAATATTGCAAACAAAAGCAAATTGAAAGATAACAAAATTTCATAACGTAAAGCAAAGACAAAAACAAATAGATAAAATATCAAAGCGCATCAACATTCAATTGTACTTTAACGGCATCTGCAGTCCGAATCACACGACAAAGAACAACGAAAACAGAACAAAAATACGCGAACAAAATGGCGTAGCCAAGTAACTTGTACCGAAAAATCCAACGGCGCTTTGAGACGAACTTAATATAATAACGTAGAACAACCTTTTCGAGAAGTCCACTTTAAACTGACGCAATATTTGGAGAGAAACTTGGCGTAATTACCTGACTGGGATAGTTCGTTTCATGGTCCCGTAGCCGGGCTGCACCTGCGTTGCAGTCATTGCTTCGGACGCAGATAAAGAGGATTGCAAGTATTGCAACAGAGTATTTTGTACAGCGCCGCGTGCAGGAAAACCAGAGTCGTTTCGATGTTGTTTCGAATTGCTATAAAGTATAAATTTATCGCTTGTACGGAAACGAATACCGTGTTACGAACATTATGCTGTATTCCCTCGCGAGAGGTGCAATTTAACTTCTATATTTTCAATGGTCTGTGCTGATTGTCAAATAACTAAAAGGAGTAAAAGGTTTTATTGATTTTTAGTAGATAGTAGTAAACAAAAGTAATTACATGAAACATCATGTATCGGAACCAATCAACGATTTCATTTAATTCTTGTGGAATATTATAAAAAAATACGTATTTCCTAGTGACGATAAAGGTAAGGCAAGTTACAAATGGTAATATCGAGATAATGACTGATTTCCTAATTTCACGCGAGTGGAGCCGCGGGTAGGAACAATTTTAATTAAAATCCGTTTGCTAAGCGTAATTATGGCAATACTTGCTCCATCGCTCTTAATATTTCAAAGGCGCATACAAAAATTAATATGATTAACCATGGTTGTAATTTAGACAATAAATTCGAATTAATTAACGTAGAAATTAAAAGCATAAAGATTTTAAGAAGACTGAAAGAAAATATAAAATAAAAAAATGTAGACAAAATTAAACAATTAGGACCTGCTTTGTCAGACTTTGCGGATAAAATTGTGCACAAAGTAAAAAAGACAGTGACTTGATTCAGTAATTGACGGTAGTCTTACACCGGTGTGAGGATTATTTCTAAGCTTGGGCCAAGGTGGGAGCCAGGACGGGATGGCTTTGAGACACCTTGTTTTCCTCCCCTGGTCCACCCAACGCCCTTACAAAAGGATTGTTAAGCTTACGAACACTCACACCTCGCTCACATACAAAGTGAATTTATATTGAATATCCATATTTTTAAATCGAATTATGGACGTGCGTAGGTATGTAACTTTTTGTACTATGGTAATTAAATAATCTTAAAATTCTTAGAATTAAGAGTATTTTGGGTTTTTCTTCGGTATCTTTTAAAATGGATCGGACAGGCTGAAAATTGAAGTCTGAAAAAATTCATTACCCTGGAGAGAGAAAAAAAACTATAGAAAACGCTCGAATCCTGTGCCACTGCAGCAACAAAACGGCATACTTTGGATCTCGTCACAAAATACAATACCTTTTAGTACATTCATGTGAATATAATCATTCTAAGATGAACAAAGTCTAGGAATAAACAGTTCATGAGCTACTTCTGCAAAGTGATAACGTGAAGACTTATGCGACCGCGATTGCGGTGGCACTGCGGTCGCGAACGTATTGATAAGTTCTCAATTCCATGTATGTGTGGGACTAGTTTGAATTAGTCACTTGCCCCGCTTTCACGCGAACTTTAGCGTAGAGACTGCAGTTAGTACTTATACATTGTATATGTTTAGAGAAATTTGGTAACTGCCTCCTGGAGTATTTTCTACAATGATGAGGATTTGTATGGTGCTGCATTATTGTTCAGATATACGATTTCAGTATCGTTCGCATAAAGTTTTAAGTCTTTATCGTATGAAAGTTTTTCGATAATTAAAAGATAAAACAATCTTATCTTAGCTCGGAGCTTCAACGTAATACCACGTGATTTAAATATAGACCTGTTTTGCACGAGTGCAGGCACAGCAAGGCGTCTACTAGCCAAATATTTTTTCGATGCTTGAATTATTTAAATATTCTTCTGAGTCTTATGTGTTTTATTTTACTGTAGTTAATATGTGGGGGCTTGTTATTAGCATCTAGCTTAAATTATATTTAGTAGTGGTTCGAATGTTAGACATTGAAATGAAACGACTTTTACGGATTTTATCGCGGTTTAATTTTTGGTTTTAGTTCCCGACGTTTTGACACCTTTGAAGGTATCATGGTCACGGGCAGACTAAACTAAAACCAAAAATTAAACCGCGATAAAATCCGTAAAAGTCATTTCATTATATTTAGTATCTAAATTATGTTACTAGCCTTCCTTGAATAATAAATAAATCATTTAATTATTTTAAAAAAATCTGAATATCCTAATTTTGTTCCTATAATTAAAAATATAAATGTACTAATTGCCTATCTGATCAAGCATTTCATTGTTTTTGCAAGCATTCTCTCATAATTGCATATTTGCTAGTACAAACAAGAGGATCAGTATTCCAAAATGATTTGATTGCTGTTTCCTTTATGCATAACATATGAAGTATAATGTGTATTTGCAAACATCAAAATCTGTTTGCAGGTACGAATATGGTTCGATTGAGGTTGCCCAATCATGATTGATCGCTTCTTGCTTCATTAATGCGTCGCTAGTTATTCAACCCATCGCTTCAATACCTGCAGATTGAATATTTTGCTAATTTAATCCTACTAATATTATAAACCCGAAAGTGAGTATGTATGAATGTTTGCTCCGCTTCCGCTTTGAAGCTTAAACTACTGATCGAATTTAGACGAAACTTGATACACAGATAGTTCTTTACCAGGATTAATAGATAGAATACTTTTATGTTCCCGTGAAATCATTTTTTTTATTGTAGCGGAGGGGCCCGCGAACAACTGCTAGTTTTAATATAAACCGAGTTCCAATGTTTCTCCTGAGTATTCTGAACCTCAAAAAATGATTTTCAAGAGTTTTGATATTTTGTTCATAAATACATTAAGTGAGAGATATTTCAATTCTAATAACAAAATGCCAAAGATTCAAAAAGCTGAAAAGTAAATACAAAAAAGCAATTCAATAAAATCCGTTATTTTGATTCTTTCATTATTTATATCTTGGCTGCGTTTTCACGGGATTTAAAAGTGTACGTTTTCAGATAATCCTCTGTCCGGTCTCTGAATATAAAATTTTAGTAGGCTCGGTCCTACCTCGTCGGTGAGAGTTTTATTGTTCAAAAAAGAAGTTAAAACGTTTTAAATAAAAATACAAATCGGAATATTGAGAGAATGCTTGACTTTGTTAAAAAACAACAATACGGGACAGAATATCACTAGAAAACGAATCCTAGAACAAATTCAAAACCAATTCGAAAATCAAAAACTAAGAATAAAATCATGTCACGCTAACATATACGTAATAGAAATTATATGAGTGTGTGATTGATTGTTATATTGGCTCCTATCATCCAGACTGCTTTCTGTATTACGTCACAATGTCAAAGATCACCATTTCAAGCCTAATTTAAGTAGCAATAGTACAACTATACAATACAATAGCAAAAAGTATAATTTACCTGTTTTTGTCATGTTACGAAGCGTTTGTTTTTTTTTTAATTACGTACCAAAAAGACATTGAAAGGAAAATTAAAACAGATACTAAAGTAACTTGAAAACATCTTTAGGTATTTCAACATACTGCAAATGTAATTTAATATCCCCGATGTTTTAGTCGAACTTCCGTTTAATTAATGGTTGTACAGCCAGAAATATTTCGGCTGGTATTTGCTGATGTTATATCTGCGATATATACTCTATATACTTCGGTCGAAATTTTCAGTAAAATAACCTCCGTAAAACTTTAAGAACAGTTATCATTTATCAAAATTTAAGAAGAAAGTAGTTGTCATTTGACACTTAAACTGAAATTGTCAAATCTCTATAAAAACTTAATTGGTACTATAACATTTATTGAATAAAAAGTCGTCTGCGTTTAAAAAGATATAAATAAACCGCTAGCTTTAAAAGATTTAATTATAAAACACCCATCTTTTCCCCTTTAGAAAGCCTACCTTGAAGAATATAGGTCATTTCATTATGCTCACGTGCGCTAGGCTGGTTAACTGTCACTATTCACGTGTCACAAGCCTTAAGGCTGTGGCCAAATATAACTCTCATTTAGGTACTTTACAAATATAAATTAAATTTTCAAAGACTAATTGACATTGAAATGGAATAGTGCATCGTATTCTATTAGCAAATGGAGGATTCTAGGAAGTTTTGAATAAAAAATATTTACTACTATTTTGTTTACATGAAGCTAGACTGATTTTGAAAAAAGATTCAACGGGAACTGATGACCGCTCCCGACGTTCCCGAAAATTATCGAGTTTTGGTTAAAAATATGGTGAAATAAATCTTAGTTACATTTCTGAAAGTTTTATTAAATAGAATAGAAATCTTTCCTGCAATTTAAAGTGCACTATTGTGGTATTTCCAGCAAAGTTCCTCAAGAGCGACGCTTAATCATCACCAAGTAATCCGCTTTCAGGGCTTTTCCGGGGAAAAAATCTTAGATTCTAAATTTACACTTTTTTGAGAGTTGTTTTTACATTTTTGCTAGCATTTTTATGTATTGGCTCAAGTGAGTTACATATTCCACATAGTTTCTTTTTATATTTAAGAAGTATAAAAAGAAACTGCTTTTATGCCTTGTTCCACCAAATTTTTGGTGGAAATTTACAAAGAAAAGTAAAGCACATCACATTTTAAATTCGGAGCTCATTCTTTTTGATGCATATAGTTTTAGTCTACATAGTTGTTATATTTTTGGAAACTATTATCTGAGACATAGGGAAGGACAGACAAACAAACTGACTAACGTTCCGTTTTTTTGCTATTTAGGAAACCCTAAAAATTTACGTATATTTGTAAATAACGAACAGTTTTCATCACTTAGCTAACGTATAAAACTATTAAAACATACCGATATAGGATGTCAAGCTTCGTGAAGCATACGTGGAAAATTTGACAGTTTATTTTCCATAGCAGTCAAACACGGCCTGACCGACATTTTCATCGGGACATTTCATCGCATTGAAATTCGACAATTTTACTGAAATACTTACTTTAATTCATTTGTATGTTTCACGCACTTTATTTTGCTTTAATGAAGGGTTATTAAAATGCTATTCTGGTTAAAATTTTCATTTCAACAATAGTGACTGTTATCACAGAATATTACATATATTACATATCACAGATATAATATACGCTAGTTTTTTAAAACTCGACTTAATATATATAGTATAGTTTAATAAGCGCTTTGATTAGAAAAACCTACACTTACAATTTATTATAAAGTTTAGAGATTTAACCCGCAGCATTAACAATACCGCGGTAATCTTGTAACACCTCCTAAGACAGGTAAGGTTATTCTGACCTTTATTACGCATTTTACGAGCTTTTTACCTTTAGACAGACGCAACACTAATATTAGCACAGAGAATTACAAGTTAGATTCTATTTTAAGCAGCGTATATTAGGTTAGTAAAAGAAATACTTTAATGCAATTAATTCGCCTCGTAAAGAGAGGTGCGGGTTGAGAATATTTGTTTTTTAATAAAGAATTTCATTATAAATTTGAAATATTGATACTCCACAGTATTTTACACGAATATATGGACTACGCAAACGTAATAATTACTCGGGAAAATGATTTTTAAATTCAGTCAAATACCGTATGAATTCAATTCATTCAGGTTTATCCAGAACAAAGAATTAACTATAAGAATACCTGAAATTTGTAAAGGAAGATGCAAAAGCAAGGAGCTTAAAATTACTTTCGCTAAGGCAATATTCTCAAGCCAAGGTTTCCGCGCGGAAGTCTTTGTTGCCATTGTGAAATAGTCGGAACGAAAAGACCTGTGAAGTAACGCGCTAACAGATGTGATAAAATATGTAAACTCTTTGCTTTTGTGATACTCATAATATTATTCACAAAGATTTTGTGCTTCAACTTTAAACAACTGATTCGTATTAAAGAAACAGTTTTTGTTTTTCTTTTTTGGCTTTGTTGTAGTCTGTCGTCGGCCAGTATTGTAAAGGGATAACGTAAATAGGATAATGAACAATTAATTCGAGTTTAGAAGACGGAGTTTTTAACTTGGATGTTTATAATTTAATCGTCAAAAAAGAGTTTAGTGTACGTTGTTTTTTGTTAATTTGCATATTTTTTTGAGGGCATTATTGGTATAATCAAGTACGGTGTCACTTTTATAAATAAATAATAATGAGAGTTAGATGAAACCAAAATATTCTGGTCAACAGAATAACTGATATACTTTCCATGAAAAAAATAATCAAACTCACCCAAATTACTAAAATAAGTATTACCCTTAAAAACACAGCACCGAATTATTTTACATAGAAGCCATCGAAAGTCTTCAAGCTATTCTCATAACCCTGTTCTCAAGAATATATCGTGTTCTGGCATGACTTAAAATATGGATATCGAGGCAGAATACCTACTACAATAATATAAGGTTACAAGGAGATAGTAACCTGATATTATTGAAGGTACCGCTAAGAAATATTGTACGAATCCCCTTGAAGCAAAACTAAGGCACACTGACAGATCAGCGCGATGAAAGCTTCTGTCCTCTGTCCATCCATAAAATATCAGTACATAGTGATCTAAAGTTATTCCCGATTTTGAAGACGACTTTGAGGAATTATTTACCTGAATTAAATGCTATTTTATTTATTTCCTGTTCCTTTTTGTGCGGTAAATTAGCGGAAAGTACTTAACCCTCACACAGTGATAATTACAAATGATTACCTGGTTATAGTTAAAAATCACAAAATTTATCGCTCACCGTGAAACCAGCGCCGAACAAGGTTAAGTCACATACACTTTTGTCACAACCTATATTACTAAAACCTATTTAAATTCGTAAAAATTAAATCGTCACGTATTTATGTATCCAAACATGAAACTCTGTATCAAATTCAAAAGAGATACACAATCGCATGGGTTTAAATATAATACCTATACGGCACATTTCAAAATATTAATTGGGAACGTAGTTTTATCCTTTTAATAATAGGTTTTACATTTCAAAAGCTATATCAGTTTCATAGGAACAAATAACAATTGCATGAATGATATGAAAGTCCAAAAAAATATTATGAAGTGTCATCGCGAAATGTGTCACTCGAATAGTTATTTTAAATTTCCAAAAAAGAGTTTGCATCGTAATGTACGACCTATATGAAGCCATTTTTTATTCGACAATATTTATAATAGAACCGATTTTATATCTTTTTTATTGAAAAAAAAAATGCGTACAATTTGCTCACGTATTAAATTTTTTATTGCTGTAATTTGATACTAGCCACATCTCGATAAGCTTTTAAAGATAGCCAGCATGCTATTTATTTAAATTATTTTCTCTTCAGTTTATTTTCTTTGTTGTCACTGGAATTCAGCTTTACCAGTGTTAATAGATTTTTTTAAATGAATTTTCAAAATAATCAATTTTGCAGACATTAAAATTGTTTTAACCCTTTAACGAAAGTAGTTACCACCTTTCACAACCGTTAATAATATCTTTACCTCAAATATAAATTGACTTAAAACTCTAAAATACGCAGAAATATGAAAGTTATTCTTTCAGACCTTTTTTAATAAGTTCCAGTCTGCTTTAGTGACCTTCTGAGATACAAAAAGCGATAGGTAATTCAATAGATAACTCCAACCATTAACCTTGAAAGAAGTACAGTAAAAGCCTTACAAAGTGTTAACTAAAATGATTTCGCTTTTGACCTCAAATATTATGATATAAATTTAGATTTCTTTACGTATTTCTACCATTTGGTTACCAAGGAGGCATTCGACGATATCTCAACCTAAACTACGACATATGAAACTATGAAATTATAAAAAAAATTACAAGCTATGAAAATTTTAAATATGAACTACCATTTTTTTCACTTATTATACTTTTTACGCGACTTTAAACTTCTCTAGACGTAAAATATGGATTTTACTCAAAGCAATGTAGGTTCTTTCCTGCATCTACGTAACAGGCATTGTAAGGCCCTGAGTTGCACTTGAAGCATTATAAATTAAAATGCAAATGGATTGCGACCGAATCTGAACTGTACAGGAGCAGGTATATACTTGTCCTACAAATTCAGAGCTTCGAGTAGAATACCCCATTTATACCTGTACTTGTAATATATTGTGAAAATTGCGGTTGAATTTACCTCGAGTTTTTAGAGTAAACAATAAATAATTTAAAAGCCTAATCGCATTTAAGTTTAGCTTATTTATGATTTAAAATGTGAGATTCTGTAGCTTTGCTTTTATAGTCATAAAAAAACGAATTTAAGGTCGACCTAAGTCTAACGCATTCGATAAAGATAAAGATCTTATTAAATTTTTTAGCTCTGTTAAGTTACAAATAACAGAAATATATATTCAATATGTAATTGCCACTAAAAAGACAACATATATACCTAAGCATTAAAGAATACAAAAGTCATACGTTACATTATGAAAATAATTTTCACTCCATCCAATTATGATGTTTCGACAAGATTTTCAACTTTCAACTTGAAACTAATTTTTATTTGACATTAAATGTAATAACGAAGAATTCTCATGTAAACCGTTGGCTGTATTCCAGCTTTCGTTGCGGTCCTAGTCTATAGAAATATAAAATTATCCCACCCTAATAAAGCTGCATTACTAAACAACGGTGTTTATGATTTCATTTTGTTTATTAGAAAAAGTAAGCCCCCGAGGAAGTTAGTGGACGCTAAAGTTTATAAAACGCGTTTGTGGAAATAAACTGTCTTGTCTTGGCTACTTTTGGTATAATATTATTTTGAACATCATAAGTATTTAATTGTACAATACAGCCAAATAAGGCTTAGTTATTAAAGACTATTTTTAGTAAGCAAGGATGCCTCAAAAGTTTGAAATATATTTAGGTACAGAAAATTTATGGTTGAATTTGACTTAATAAAATCACGCGTGGTAGGTACAACTGTAGCTACGGCACAGCATGTATTCAACTAACCGAACAGAGTGCTCCAAATTAAAGCGTACAAATTAGTTCGCACAATTTCGAAAGCTCTTATTACCAAGCGAGCGGTGAGGGTGGAAATCTTACATATTTTTCATATTAATTTTACGGCGGTGCTGTTACAAATTTATGCCTCAAGAATCCGTTCAAAGTCTGTTAGTAATGCGTGTCCAAATGAAACTTTTTCGTGTAAATCAAGACTGGGATCCTGATAATATTCGATAACCATCCAGTTGTTTCCCGGGCTATTGAACCTATTGTGTGCCTGCGCCTGTCTGGCTGGAGGTGAGCTCGAGTGGATAACACAGTGTTACGTCGACTACACGACGTGTATTTTCAGTACGATTAGGCAAATAACGTCAGTTGGGAAAAATTTCGTTGCAGGCTTCTTATAGTTTCGGTGGGTGGTTAGACAACCTGACCATTCAATTGATTTGTGGTGAGCTCTTGTGGTTGTTGGTTCATTGGCTTTATTGGCTATCGAAATGGCCTTTTACGTCTTTGTGATACAATTACTTCCCATTTTTATAATCTCAGATAATTATAATTAATTCGAAACCAAACTTTCGGACCTTACAATGTTCATTTATTTTATAGACTGACAGTGGCTGAGATTGAGTTCAATCAGCAGAATTATATACAGGTGCTCGCAAGATGCATAACCATTTAATCTGAAATATGTATTTATGTCTACTGTTTTAAATACGTAGTTAAATGAGCATAGACTGGATGGATACATTTAGGGAATTAGTGTTAGCTCGATCGGTGGCTATTAGGCTCGTATTCATTGAACGGGTAATGTCATACGGCTATCGTCGCCAATGGGAATAGATTCAACTGCGGCTCACTTTAGTACTGTAGTTTTACACTTAGTACTTAGTCTAATTTATCTCATAAATTACAGTTCAGAGAATAGCACGATCTTATAAAGGGATCTTCTAAATAATATCACTCGGGAACCAGATTTAAAAAAGCATATTTAATCGAAAAGTATTTATCGAGTTATAGCAAGTTGAGGCAAGATTTTCACGTAATATATTAAGTGCAATGTAATATTAGATGTTAGAGAAGCGACGTCAAAGTGGATCTATCGAAACTTCACGCTTCGCCGCACGGCTGTGGCGGGCATTCAAAACACAGATAAAACGGTTATACTTCCAATCATGCTGCATGAACACCACAGAACGAATGCACGTCAAACAATACGTTACTTTCGCGAACCTTGTTGACCTGTTTTGTATTCCGTCAATCAATTCGAAATAATTAATACTATATTGTCGTGACTAATAAAGAGCTAGTATCTTTGACGCAAGGATTCCAATAGTCCTCTCGTGATGTACGAAAATAAGATATTCAAAACCGATAATGAAAAAAAAATTGAGAATGATAACAAAACATTACTTATGTGGGGTGCAATTAAGAATATTTTACTTTCTTCTTGTACTTGAGCAGCAATACCAAGAAACAAATTCTTGTTAATAAACAATAACCAGACTATCTGATCATAACCGCGAGACGGAGACTATTGATTTCGATACTAAACCTTTTTGTTTCGCTTTCCCCAAAATAATTACGAAGTTTTCGTCGACATAATATCAAAACTTACCCTTGCTGTTCCACTTGAGGTGGTAATAAAAAACAGCGGGTGGCCCTACAGCGTTGCTACGATGATCTTAAATCAAGTATGAAAGCTATCATTCTTACTGTGACGTAAGTAACCTAAACTGTCCAAGCGTTTTTGTTAATAAAGTTCTCGTGTAATGAGAAATAACATTCCTTTTTTGGAATTTAAGTAGTTTAATTTGTATGTCAGGAATAAAATTGCTTAATAAGACTCAGAATTACTTCCAACCAATCAACCAAAAAATAGATTTGTCTAAAATCGTATCGTCATCAATAAAAGTAAAAATGTCAAAAACAAGTTATTTAAGGGTAAGAATAAATTTCACAAGTTAAAATTACTATTGCCTACTACTTACTACAATATAATTCGATCAATTTTACTGTAACATTTACTTTATCTCATAAAGTCCATTCAATTGCGTACTTATAATTTCAGAAAATTTTAATGAATATGACTGACGCAGTCGTTGTTCGACTTAACGTAACTGAATGAAGCTGCTAGCATTGTAAAGAGAAAAGCATAGTAATTTAAAAAGAATTAAAAAATATTCATTATTTATTTTTGTTGTAAGAATGCTACGGAATACAATGTTGACTCATAAAACCTTATATAATTTTTTCATATAATTATCAACGACCTCCGTGGTCGAGTGGCGTACGCACCGGTTTCAAGGTGTCGCTAATTCTGAGGTCCCGGGTTCGATCACCGGTCGGGTCAATGTAAAAAATCACATTTCTACATTGTCTCGGGTCTGGGTGTTTGTCGTACCTTCGTTGTATCCGAATTCCATAACACAAGTGCTTTGGCAACTTACTTTGGATTCAGAACAATGTATGTGATGTTTATGTACAATGTAGGTAGATCGCCTATGAGGTGGACGGACCAGATAAGAGCAGCTGTGGACAGTTCCCTGCACGTCTGCACCAGAAAGGCGGCCATCAGACAGGAATGGCGGCGTATAGTTAGGCGAGCCACTAACAGCTGAAATGACGACCACGACCACTCTGCCAAGAGTGCAACGACTAAGAAGAAGAAGAATGTGATGTTGTTCACATTTATTAACGACTTTCAAATTTGGGGAATTGCGGCTTTACTATATAATCCATGAATCATATTAGAGAGCCAGGCTATCAAAACCACGACGCACAAAAACATACTTTGTTTTATACTACAGAGTTCATTTTTTTTCGCGTTTTTTGGTCACTATGATTTAACATGCATAGCAAGCGAAGCCCAGTCGTGTGCGCTTTCAGTGACTACATAATGTACTCTCGCGTCTAGATCAGATAGGAACGACGGCGAACTCTTTTATAAGGTCCAGACGTTTTATCTAAACATGCTTAGACGTAAACATTTCGGCTATTATTGTAGAGTCAGTACTGACTGTATAAATTGTTGAAGATTGGTAAATTATACTCAAGAGATATATTTGCACAAAACCAGCCCATTTAACGGTATCATTTTTGATAATTGTTCCAGTAAGTTGGTTGAAACTAAAGTTATACAAAAAACCTACTTAACTCATAAACTGTCTAAGCATGAATTTTCAACGCAATAAAACAGCCAAATGATTTTTAAATGCTTACTTGTATCAACAAACTTTTTGTGCTCACTTTTCTAAATACGAATTGTCCTTTTTCTCTCTTAGTAATAATTAAAAAAACGTTAATGTTCAAACTCCTTGAACAAGTGTTTCCCTTCTTAATATTCCAAGTTGTTTTGGTTTTCGTATTTTAATGGGAACGAGCATAGTTGGGCAGAGCGACCAGTTTATGCAGGGACACGACATAAAACTCGGATGCTCGACATAATTGAGCCCCTAATTAATTCGAAATCAGTTATCGGACTTCTTATTAACATATTTTATGATACGACGAGAAAGTATACTGTGGCAGAAATTAAACATTTTATGATATTACGTTGGATACACATAGCTTGTTTTGAGTGAAGACTCAAAGGTACATTTTACCATAGAATTTGTTAACCTGCCAAAACAAAAAGACAAGCAAAAGTTAAATTAACATCGTTGATCGGAACAAAAATAAATCTATCAGAGATAAAGGTAAAATAGCTCAAACTTCCAAGTATGAGTAAATTTAATTTATAGAAGCAGTTTACCTATCAAAGATGGCTGATCCCAAAATCCATTTACAAGCGAACTGGGTTTTATTCATGGCTTTACAACGAATATATATTTTGCTCCTAGACCGCAAGTATTTCATCTACGTAATTTAATACATACAGTTATCGACAGGTTTGTAAAAGTTAACGGACGTCCACATGTGCTACGATGCTCTACGGCGTAGGCCTACATGCTATTGTAGCTTCAATTATTCACTACGATTGCTACGAGTGATCGCATGAGAGTAGTTCCAAATTGATTCCTGGGTGAATAGTAAACACATTTGATTGCTGTTCAACCAGAACATGCTTCATTAAACTAGAGTTAACTAATGGACGGTACTCATTGTGAAGTCTGCATTCTTTATTTACTCAGTCCATGGAATTAAATTCTCTTAATAAAAAGTAAAGAACTCAACAATTTATTGCATATGTAATCTTCGTCATTTTAAGAAATATCTTTAAGCTATAACAATGAATTCGAAATGAAAATCGAGGTCAGCCGTTTTTAGCCTATTTTTTGTTTCCAGTTATTAGAACTTCTTAGACGTAAAAGTGAGGTCAGTTTTTTTTTCCCGTATTGAAGTTACCGCTTTGATTTACAGACAGTAACTAAAACATACTATATTTTTTTACAACAACGAACTATAGTTTTACCAGTATTAGAAAGGGAGAAAAATGACAGCTAACCGCCCGTTGTACTGGAAACATACTTTGTGAACGCAATCAACATGAAAGCCTTCAACTTCGTCGTGATTTACGAGTCCGTCGTACTTTTCCATATATTAAACGTTGGCTATCGAAACCGGCACAATTGCGTATTGTGATTTATCTTATAAATTTTATAATTAACCTTTCCAGCTGCTTCGATAATGGAAATAAATTACCAACTGATCCGCATGTGTTTGACAGAAAAATCAATTTAGCATTTCATTATTTTACTGTTTTTTATCGTACTTTTTCGTGGCATATCTACGTGAATAACGATTTAAGGGTAATTATGCAAAGAAATAAATTTTAATAAACATGAAACGATTTTCAATTATAAACATAAGTAAAGCACGCTGGTTCGTGGATCCCATATCCATTACAGTGTCATTAAACATTTTTAATTTGTCGCTGCGATGGATTTCTAATAGGATTTCCCGGCACTGGATTCGATCAAAAACGATGTTTATTTTCCTAAGTAATAAGTATGGAATAAGAAAATATTTAAACTTAAAAAAGATTCAGTTTCAACAATTTTTGTGCGAGTTTGTTAGAGTTTTATTTTCCATAAAATGACACTTGTGTTTTAAATATTTCTATAGAATAGGACTGAGTGAGATTAATAACAGCTGTCTTATTTAGTCCAGTACTAAAAGAACTTTGTTTTGCCAAGCGTCAGTAATATAATTATTGTAACTTTGCTAATTTATTTTCAGAAAACAACGAAATTTCGTTTTGTTTCAAGGGCGTTTTTAGCTCCCCGAATGTGGTACAGACAAAAAACTTGTTTTTTTTTATCATTTCCTGTCCCGAATTTAGTTTACAAAACTAAATAGAATATGAGCTGTTGTCTCAAACGTAGTATTTTATAAAATTGGCAATAATTATTCTTACAAGACATTTCACATGCAGCTTGAAAATATAGACGGACAAAGTCGCAATGGATGCCAATCGTTTGAAAAGCCCAGTAAAGAAAAGCTGAAGCTTTGTAGGAAATGACCTTAATTAGACTCAAGGCAGAAAACTGAAAAGTCAAGACTAGCAAAGATCAACAAGATAGATATGAAGATTGGGAATTTTACACCGACATTGGAGTTGAGTGCCCACAAACAATAGAAAATCGGCACAATGCAAACTACTTATCTGAAATGCGTCCATAAATAAATTATGATAATTAAAAGCACTAAATGACCAGAAAATCTATACTTATAATAAATCTGTAGAGAGGTCAATTCTGTACATAAAATATATTTAAAAAATAACTATCAAGGGGTGGTTAGGGATCGCTACTGATGCCAAAAATGCAATCAGTAAAATTTTTGTCTGTCTGTCTGTCTGTCTGTCTGTATATTCGTTATAGAAACAAAAACTACTCGACGGATTTTAACGAAATTTGGCACAATTATTCTTCATACTCTTGGGCAGGTTATAGTATACTTTTCATTACGCTACGACCAATAGGAGCAGAGCAGTGAAGGGAAATATTGGGAAAACGGGGTAAGTTACTCCATTTTTTAAGCTTCCGTCACGTGTGCAGGCTTATAGGTTAAAGCTACATAGAAATCATGTATGACGGAAATATTCTCCCTAAAATTATATAAAAAATATTCCTCGACAGCATATGTCTAACTTTTATGGTTGACTCACAATAACACGTGAAACTCCCGATAGCTTAGCAATTCGGAGATTTCTGATTGTATTTGTCTACTCTAACGCGGACTGAATAACCGAATTACGGTATGTTTAATACGTATACGTCATACCGTAAAAAAATAGTTACGCTATATTTGATACCTAATTTTTTTCGTCCTTAATTTTGGAACCAATATAAAAGTATATTTCGCTAGTACTAGCGTTACTAAATAAAGTAGAAAGAGACGAAAGACGAAAAAACAGGATTGTTGCCGGCCGCACGTCGTGCCTTGCCTGACACCCTTTTCGTGCCTCGCACCCTCGCCCACGTCCGCAACTGTCAACGCTATATTTTCGTACCGATATCATAAAGGTTAAATAGGGTATACCTATTTTATTTTTTGGTACACTTATTTTATCGGTGGTAACCTTATACCGTAACTTTCAGTCCTGTCTAAGTTTACAACACTATCACTCATCCCCAATTAAAAAAGTAACATTATTACCTATTCAATAAAAAAAGAATCATGTAAATCGGTGTAGAAACACCAAGTTATACATGAAATAATAAGAAATCGCGCGTGAATACAGAGTCATGCTATAAGGATTATTTTTGTGTATCGGTTGCCGCGCTCGACGCGCGTCGTGGCGGGAGGTATAAAAAGGCGGGGGGTCCGCGCTCGAGCGTCATACAATATTTGGCTGTTGATGCGAATAGACGTTCAGACTGTTCGACCTTATTGACAATCAATAATTGTTATTTGCAAACCGTGCTTATCAGCACGACTTTTAGTCTTTGAATAGTTTATTTTTAGAATTGTTTTGTTGTTAGTTTATATAATAGGTATTAGATTAATAGTATTAGTAGTAGGTACACCTATTAGTTATTTTGGTAGTGTTTAATTGTATTAATAGTTTATTTTCGTAATTGGTAGTGTTTAATTAAATTAATAGTTTATTTTCGTAATTGGTAGTGTTTAATTATATCTCTATGAGAGTTAGTGCCTCAACCTCTCGAGCCAATGAAAGCTCTCCAGAGAGAGAGATGCGATTAGCAGCTGACAGAGCGAGACGAGCTACATCACGGGCGTCTCAAAGCTCTTCTCAACGAGAGCTGAGGCTTACCATTGACCGAGAACAACATGTGTTATCCCGAGATGCTGAAACTGCGTCACAACGAGAATTGCGTCTCACTGCTGACCGCGAACGGCATACATTGTCTCGCGAGTCAGAAACCTACACTGAGAGGGAATTGCGTCTCACAGCTGACCGCGAACGTCATATATTGTCTCGCGAGTCAGAAACCTTCACTGACAGAGAATTGCGTCTCACAGCTGACCGCGAAACGTCATATATTGTCTCGCGAGTCAGAAACCTACACTGAGAGGGAATTGCGTCTCACAGCTGACCGCGAACGTCATATATTGTCTCGCGAGTCAGAAACCTACACTGAGAGGGAATTGCGTCTCACAGCTGACCGCGAACGTCATATATTGTCTCGCGAGTCAGAAACCTACACTGAGAGGGAATTGCGTCTCACAGCTGACCGCGAACGTCATATATTGTCTCGCGAGTAAGAAACCTACACTGAGAGGGAATTGCGTCTCACAGCTGACCGCGAACGTCATATTTTATCTCGAGAATCTGAAACTTTAACTCAATATGAAGACCGTTTGACAAATGATAGGGTGCACCATAATGTTATTCGATCTCTCGAAGACGCACATGAGCATGAACAACGACTAGAGTCGGTACGCGAATATTATAATTCTTTGAGACAAGAACGATCAGTAAGTTTGTCTAATGAAAGATTAAGAATCGAAAATATTCGGTCTCTTGAAACGGACGAACAGCGAGAGGCCCGTCTTACTGCAGACAGATTTCGACATAGCCTTAATAACTTAGATGTACACATAGAAGATCAATCTAGAAATTCGGTGGCTTGGTCCGACAAATATAAAAGTGGGTTTGCTTATAACCTCACAATTGATTATGGATCATCTTCTGTAATAGGCGATATGAACGTGGTATGTCGTTTTTGTAATGCTTCAAAGTGGAGTAAGGAGTCAGCTGGTTTCTATTGTTCTACAGGTAAAATAAATTTGCCTTCATTCGAAGACCCACCGGAACCTTTGAAATCACTACTTTTAGGGGAACA
>NC_039478.1:300516-344397 GCF_003590095.1 Trichoplusia ni | reverse complement strand
CTATGAGAGTTAGTGCCTCAACCTCTCGAGCCAATGAAAGCTCTCCAGAGAGAGAGATGCGATTAGCAGCTGACAGAGCGAGACGAGCTACATCACGGGCGTCTCAAAGCTCTTCTCAACGAGAGCTGAGGCTTACCATTGACCGAGAACAACATGTGTTATCCCGAGATGCTGAAACTGCGTCACAACGAGAATTGCGTCTCACTGCTGACCGCGAACGGCATACATTGTCTCGCGAGTCAGAAACCTACACTGAGAGGGAATTGCGTCTCACAGCTGACCGCGAACGTCATATATTGTCTCGCGAGTCAGAAACCTTCACTGACAGAGAATTGCGTCTCACAGCTGACCGCGAACGTCATATATTGTCTCGCGAGTCAGAAACCTACACTGAGAGGGAATTGCGTCTCACAGCTGACCGCGAACGTCATATATTGTCTCGCGAGTCAGAAACCTACACTGAGAGGGAATTGCGTCTCACAGCTGACCGCGAACGTCATATATTGTCTCGCGAGTCAGAAACCTACACTGAGAGGAATTGCGTCTCACAGCTGACCGCGAACGTCATATATTGTCTCGCGAGTAAGAAACCTACACTGAAGAGGGAATTGCGTCTCACAGCTGACCGCGAACGTCATATTTTATCTCGAGAATCTGAAACTTTAACTCAATATGAGACCGTTTGACAAATGATAGGGTGCACCATAATGTTATTCGATCTCTCGAAGACGCACATGAGCATGAACAACGACTAGAGTCGGTACGCGAATATTATAATTCTTTGAGACAAGAACGATCAGTAAGTTTGTCTAATGAAAGATTAAGAATCGAAAATATTCGGTCTCTTGAAACGGACGAACAGCGAGAGGCCCGTCTTACTGCAGACAGATTTCGACATAGCCTTAATAACTTAGATGTACACATAGAAGATCAATCTAGAAATTCGGTGGCTTGGTCCGACAAATATAAAAGTGGTTTGCTTATAACCTCACAATTGATTATGGATCATCTTCTGTAATAGGCGATATGAACGTGGTATGTCGTTTTTGTAATGCTTCAAAGTGGAGTAAGGAGTCAGCTGGTTTCTGTTGTTCTACAGGTAAAATAAATTTGCCTTCATTCGAAGACCCACCGGAACCTTTGAAATCACTACTTTTAGGGGAACATATACAATCTAAACAGTTTTTAGATAATATTCGCACTTATAATAGTGCATTTCAAATGACATCCTTTGGCGCTCAACAAATCTCAGAAGGTCATTTCATGCCTACTTTTAAGATACAAGGTCAGGTTTACCATTTGATAGGATCCCTTTTGCCTGAAAACCAACCTAAGTTTCTTCAAATATATTTTGTATCCGACTACAACGAACAGTCGAATATAAGAAATCAATATTTCCCGAATTTAAATACTGAACTCATATCACAACTTCAGAACATGTTGCATCAGGTTAATTCGTATGTATGCAGTTTTAAATCGGCATTAGAAGCTCTTCCTCGAGATGATGATAACAATTATAAAATTGTTATAAATGCCGATAGGCGTCCAACTCAGGAACACCCTGGGCGTTATAATGCTCCATCCACGAATGAAGTTGCTGTGGTATTGGTCGACCAGGAATGTGATAGGCGTGATATCGTTATCCGTTCCAGAGATAATCGTTTGCAACGTATTTATGAAACCCACAGGGCTTACGACAGTTTGCAATATCCTTTGATATACTGTCGAGGGGAAGATGGTTATAATTTTGCTTTATACCAAACTGATCCGCGTACAGGCGCACCTAATTATAATAAAAAGATTTCATGCCTTCAATTTTACTGTTACCACTTGCAAGTAAGACGGAATAGGTTTGTATACTTTCAACGTTTTCGTGGCTTATTCAATCAGTTTATTGTAGACATGTACGCAAAAATTGAAACCGAAAGATTAGTTTATATACGATCTAATCAAAGGCAGCTGCGCGTTGAAGAATACGTGCACCTTCGCGACGCCATGCAGCAAGATAACGATACGGTGAATATGGGTCGTTTAGTTATTTTGCCCTCTTCTTTTACTGGTGGTCCACGATACATGCACGAACGTACTCAAGATGCTTTTTTTTACGTAAGAAAATATGGACGTCCCGACTTATTTATTACTGTAACTACCAATCCTAAGTGGGATGAAATTACTCGGGAGCTTCTTGAGGGTCAAGCACCGCATGACCGCCATGATATCATAGCAAGAGTTTTTCATTTAAAATTAAAATCAATGATAGATCTACTTACCAAAGATAAAATTTTTGGAGAAGTATTGTGTTATATGTATAGTATTGAATGGCAAAAACGCGGCTTACCTCACGCACATATCCTGCTTTGGTTAAAAGATAAGGTTCGACCTAATGATGTAGACAGTTTAATCAGTGCTGAAATTCCAAGTCCGATTGCAGATCCCGTGTTATACGACATTGTTAAAACTCATATGATACATGGTCCATGTGGTTCGTTTAACGGGAATTCTCCTTGCATGCAAGACGGTCGTTGCACTAAAAGATATCCAAAAGCCTTAGTGGATGGCACTGTAACAGGACATGATGAATACCCATTATATCGTCGCCGTTCAAGAGATAATGATGGTTTTACTGTTGAAAAGCGAGTGTCTGGACAACAAGTTACTTTAGATAATAGGTGGGTCGTTCCGTATTCTCCTGTGTTGTCCAGAGCATTTCAAGCTCACATAAATGTTGAAATGTGTAATAGTGTAGAGTCAATAAAATATATTTGTAAGTATATTAATAAGGGCAGTGACCAAGCTACATTTGCTTTGAGAAATGAACATGATGAAGTTACAAGATTTCAGTCAGGCAGATATATAAGTTCTTCAGAAGCTGTGTGGCGGATCTTAAGTTTCAACATTCACGAAAGATATCCACCTGTGACTCATCTGGATGTTCATCTTGAAGGCGGCCAACGTATATATTTCAACGCCGAAAATGTCACAGAACGGTTAGAGAACCCTAGACAAACAAGTTTATTAGCATTCTTTCGACTTTGCCAAACTGATGATTTTGCAAAATCTCTTTTGTATGAGGAAGTTCCATCGTATTATACCTACGATAAGCAACGGGGTGTCTTTAATCGAAGACGCCGTGGCAGGCCTGTAGATGGCGAGTCAGGTATTTTTAAAGAACATGTTCTTGGTAGAGTGTACACCGTTCATCCTAACAACGCTGAGTGTTTCTATTTGCGATTATTATTACATACCGTGCGAGGACCAACCTCATTTATAGATTTGAGAAAAGTAGACGATGTTGTTTATCCCACTTATCAAGCAGCTTGCCAAGCGCGTCATTTGCTTGAAAATGATCAGCATTGGGATGACGCTTTAGCAGAATCCTGTGTTAGTGATAATCCACGACGGTTACGCCATTTATTTGTAACATTACTCACATTTTGTAATTTGTCAGATGCTGTAACATTATGGGAAAAATATAAAGAAAAATTTTCAGAAGACTTTCTTAGAAATATACCTAACAATGATGAAGGCACAACTAATGATAATTTCCGTGATCTTGCCATAAATCAGTGCTTATTAGCTCTTCAGGATGACTTAACAGCAGTAGGCGGTAAATCACTCTGTGAATATGGTTTGCCAACACCAACCTCAGTCGGAGAGGTAACTAATAGGGAATATTCCGCAGAGATTGGTTACAATTTAACGGAACTGCTGACAACATTAGAAAACGGTGTCCCAATGATGACTGCAGAACAACGTTCAGTTTATGACCGCGTGTGCAATAGTGTTCAAAATAATTTGGGAACAATATGGTTTTTAGATGCACCTGGAGGAACTGGAAAAACCTTTTTGACTAAATTAATATTGGCTTATGTTCGAAATCAGCGTAAAATTGCTCTTGCCGTAGCTTCATCAGGGATAGCTGCAACATTGCTACCAGGAGGTAAAACTGCTCACAGTATGTTTAAAATACCAATTGATTTAGATCGCACGGAAAATCCAACCTGTAGTATTTCAAGAAATAGCGACAAAGCTAAGGTATTACGCGAGTGTAGTTTAATCATATGGGATGAATGTACGATGGCCCATCGAAAAGGAGTAGAAGCGGTAGACAGAACTTTAAGGGATATAAGATAAAATGATCGACCAATGGGCGGTATCACGGTTTTATTTTGTGGTGATTTCCGACAAACCTTACCGGTAATACCACGGGGAACCCGAGCTGATGAGGTTAGGGCTTGCCTGAAAAGCTCTTATTTATGGCGAGATATACAATCGGTGCATTTGACTATAAATATGCGAGTGAGAACTGGAGATAACCCGGATGATAGTCAATTTTCTGACACATTATTAAAGATTGGTGAAGGTACCTATCCACAACTACACCAAGGAAAACTTATACTGACGCCTGAATTATGTTGTATGGTGCAATCTCAACCACATCTTATATCGTCGGTTTACGGTGACGTAACAAATATATTAAATAGGGACAATTCTTGGCTATGCGAAAGATCTATTTTAACTCCTCGCAATGACCAGGCATCTGAGATCAATAACAAAATACTGTCGAATATACAGGGGGAAAGCAAAGTTTATAGATCAATAAATAGAATGGTCGATGAACAAGAAGCCACGAATTACCCGATAGAATTTTTAAATTCTTTAAATATGCCCGGACTTCCCTCTCATGAAATTTGTTTAAAAATTGGGATACCGATTATTATGCTCCGAAATTTAAAACCACCACAACTTTGCAATGGAACTCGACTAAAAGTAACCCAGTTGCAACAAAATATAATCGAGGCTCAAATTTTAACAGGTTGCGGTGCAGGAGAAACCGTCTTTATTCCCAGAATACCCTTAATACCAAATAATTTTCCATTCCAATTTAAAAGGACGCAATTCCCAGTATCGGTGTGTTATGCAATGACAATTAACAAGGCTCAAGGGCAGACTTTTCGTGTTGCTGGAGTAGATCTCAGTGTCAGTTGTTTCTCACATGGTCAGTTGTATGTTGCTCTTTCCCGTGTTAGCAGTTCTAAAAGTCTTTATGTTCACGTGCCGGACGGGTCAACTTTCAATATAGTTTACCCGGAAGCTTTGCACTAAAGTATTTTCGTTTTATAGGTACCTTTACCTTACCTTTATAAGGCAGTGGTACTTATATTGCCACCAGAATTTGAACCTTAACACATTATTATAAGTTTAAAAGCTATAAATATTTTTAAGTTCTGTGTCTTATAAAGGGTTAAGCCTTATGTGAACGTCATCTAAACAATATTACCAATATAAATAATAATAATAAATATTACCAATACATTAACTTAATACACAAGGAGTTACACGCTGACGGAGTCGCGGACACAGCTATCTATACTTTTCTGCCGGAAGTCACTATTCCACGCGGACGAAGTCGCGGGCACAAGCTAGTGCTTTATTAAATCAATTGAACCTTTCATGCATTTTATTGATGTGTTAAATTAAAAGCACACCCTTTTACTGACAAAATATTTATAGAAAGAATTTTCGTTCCCGAAAATTATTTACAGGACCTAAATTATAATATACAAGCGGTAACACACAAATGTGTCAGTATTTAAAACTAAAAATCATATTCGGGACATTAATTTTATTTAGCGCAGTACTAACCGTAGCATACATTCGTGACTGTTGTCACATCATATTATTACAATTGCTCGTAAAAATGACAAATTAGAAGCAGAGTTCTTCGGCGAGTGCACGTTTTAACACAAAGTACGTGAGTGCGGGAGAGCATTGGCTGCATAAGTAAAAATATTACCTCAGCGGTTCCATTACACTATTATCGTTTCATAAAATCCCTCACACTATACAGCAGCCCGGGTTTTAGAACACTTTTGTAGCCAGAGAAGTTTCTTTTAATCTTCTTTTAATGAAGTTATAGTCGTAGAACCAGGTAAGACACTTAGCTGCGCAAACAAATCCTTTTGTGGATAATGAAACTATTAAAAAGTTCAAAGGAACATTTTCGTAGATTTTAGAAAAATCAATAGTCGGTTTTGATATGAGTACACTTAACAATTTGTTCATAAAGGAAACACGTTTAGTCAACTATGAGACTTTAATTCGCGGATTTATTTATAACTGATACGTCACATTTAATAAATATACTAACAAATAATGTTGCAATAAGCTCGCATTCGATATAATGTTCGGACTAATGGTTAATTATTATAATTACTTGAAAGTTAAAATGCCTAACATTTTGTAAACAAACCAATATTTGTGGTTTAATCAAAACCATTGCTTTTTCAAAATACCTCGACATATTTGAATATTAAACACAAATGTAATGTATAGTTAGTAGTCATTCATTCGCTATGAATGCTTCATAGCCATTTTGTTTTTATTCATTTGTCCGGTTTGCGTGTGAACATTATGGAGTTTTCATTAGGTCTATCCAAGTTCGAGTTTCCATTGGGTTTTTTTAACCAGAATGAGTTTTTGGACTAAAGTAGGTTAAGGACAGATTATAACAAGAATGACACAATCTTATTTTCATTTTAAAAGAAAACGCTAATGCTACTATTGATCACATTTTATAGACAAGTCCAATCATCCGGCTCTAATATGTATCGTTGTCATGACTTGGAATGTTATACTGCGAAACTAGGTTACCCAGTTCAGTTGCAAATAAGCATAGTAAACTACTCAATTTACTAAATTGCAGCACAATAAAAAAGACATCAATTCCTTTGTTAGATTATCGTTCCTCCAGTAGTCAATAGTTTGAAATAATAGATATAGCAAATACATCAGACCAATACCAAACAATACAGAGATTGCTAAGAAGCCTCTTAAAAAACTCTTCAAACATTCCAGTAACAAAGAGAGAAATGACGTTACAAATGGAAGAAATATTGCTAGAAATGGAACCTTAAAATGGCTCTTAGGACATAATGTCGGACCAGTGGGAGTGAAAAAAGACGCAGTGATAGTATGCGGGCACGTAAAGCAAGCCGGGTTTGCGTGTTCCGACGGTATTAAAGGAGCTAGCGAACTGTGGCTTCAGTGATTCAGATAAACGTTTCGGTCAGCAACCGTATATCAAGCGGATGACGCTTTCAGAATACGGGTGTTCTCGCTTTTTCACTATATGACCGATAAAGATGTCCAATGAAGTGTTCCGCCTCTTGTTTGCGAAGGTTTTCTCTGGGAAACGATTTATAACAGACGCGCTTCAAGTGTTTTTGATCGTTTTACGCTTGACTTTATGATTTTTCTCATCAACAGTCTCTTCAGTTTCTCTTCTTTATTTTCTACTGAGTTTGAAAGGCTTAGCTGACTTTCTTGCTTTTGTAAAGTCACTTTCTTTTTGTTTTTTCTATGTAAATTAAATGGGTACTGGCATAATGTTGCTAACCGTATACTACAGAATCATGTGTAAAATAAACTAAATTAACTGATTAATTAAATTTTTGAATTCACATCAATTCTTCAATCATGTTCCATACTTTATAATTAATTTATTAAGTGTGTTCATAACATTTCGTAATGATATTTTAAGTACATTGCGTGGCCAATAAACACATACACTTCAATAAATTCATTTATAATATTAAAATAAACATGACGCAAAACTAAGACTCTCTGAAAACTCAAACTTATTCTTTATCATTACCTATATTCGTATCAGTGCAAACTACATCGGAATAAGCAACAAAAGTTTTTCCGCTGAACTTTAGGAAATGTTCGTAAGTAGTGTAGTTATGATTTCTCCGATCTGCTGCTTTTCGTGCATACCATTCGATTTATATGTCAGAAAATCGCATTTGCATAAAGCAGTCACTTTGTGAACGATTTGCTTCCGCACTGCAGTCGCGATATCCGCAGACATCCTTACTACAGCTGTCCTTTTAGAGGAATATCACTCGCATTTTTATAAGCTGAAATTTTATACAGCGTGTTTAAATTTTGTGTGATTTTTATAAAACAACTAGCTGTCTGAACTGACGTTGTTTTGTCATAAAATATAGGGCCATGAAAATTAAATGTTATTCTATTCTTAGAACTACCCAACTACGCACACAAAATTGCATGAGAATCGGTCGAGCCGTTTCGGAAGATTTCGGTTTCGTACACCGTGCTACAAGAAATTTATATAAAAGAGATAAAATTATAAATGCTACTAATGAAAATTTGCGATTGACAATTTCTAACAATCTACAAAAAGATTCATTATTGTATTTGTTGTTTGTTTTTTAATTTAGGGGTAGATTTAGTTAGTAAGGCTCAGTATGATTTCTGTTGCTCAGTCCCAATATACATTAATATAAGGCGCACACGACTTTTATTTACAAGTAAAAATAATTATTTCTTCACAGGCGCAATTTTCGACCAGAACACAGAGGAAATTCAGAATGTCTTCAAGTACGCATTGGCTGTCCACAACCAGAACATCAGCAGCCGACGCTTAGAGCTGCAAGCCTACGTTGACGTCATCAACACCGCTGACGCTTTTAAACTGTCCAGGCTGAGTAAGTAATACTATACATATTAATGCAAGCTCCAACAGGTTTTAAATTTTGTATTCTATGCTACAGCCATAAGAATGATAATTAAATGGTAGCAAAGAAGTGTTTTAACTGTCTAGGTCTGAGTGGTTTTTGTAAGTGGTGGTAAGCTTTTCTTAGTCCTGATGATGGCCAACATTGTTGTTTTAGTAATGTAAGAATGCCACAGACCCCGGCCTTATTAACCCGTATTAGACCGGTCTTCCGAGGGTTTCGCAGTAACAATGGATAATTTAATTATGCTCTAGTCTATTTTGGAAACGAACTTTGACATCAGCTAAGATATTTTAGAACTAGCTGTTGCCCGCGAGCTCGCTACCTTTGAACTGAAAATGATTCTACGGGTACATATTATCGGGATAAAAACTAACTTTTATGTTAATCCTGGTTATAAACTATCTGTGTACCAAGTTTCGTCCAAATCCGTTCAGTGGTTTTTGTGTGAAAGATGAACAAACATCCATACTAACACAAACAAACATGATGAAAAAAAAACAGTTATTTTATATAATACAAATACATAAAGAGTCACATGTCCTCAGTACTACAAGTTAATAGTCAGTTTAATTTCAAGTGCCTTAAAATGCACGTAAGCTCGTCTCACATCCTAGCAGAACGAGCGGCTTCTAAGAGCTTAGCAGATAAAAGTAGTTGGTCTTTGGGCGGAAACTTTGGTGCTTCATACACAGCTTAATAGGCAAGAGCAGCTGGGTCAAACAACAAACAGATTTTTATTAACTGCGAGTATTAAGTGTATATGAATCCGTCACTTGATGACAAAAATCTAATGATGCTGAATGGTAATTCATTTAGTTTGCGATTAAACTTGACAGGTTATTAATTTATTAATGAGGATTTTAGTAATTGAACAATAATATTATAACGTTTTGCCAAATGTGGTAATGTGACGTCGTTTGATTGTTCCAATCCAATTTCAACAGTCATTCGCAGAACAGAGAAATTTAATGTTCCGAAACCAAATGTCATTGATATAGTGAAATTGCGATCAACAGTGTAATTGATAAAAGCTTGCAATCAAGAACCTGATTTTTACCATTAAAGTAATGTCATTTGAAATCAATAATAAAAAAAGACCGTCATTTTGAAAAAAATCAGGACCCTTTTTTATTTCGTTTTAAAAAGTTCAATTTATCTTTATCTGGTGTAATAATCTGACAGCCGTTGTTCATGTGTGATAAATAAAGACTAGTGGAAACAATTAACGAATTAGATAATCTAGAAATTTTAAGCTCCTAAAACTATTTTACTAACAAATACCTACTTCATATAAAATAACACCGCTGTTACAGATAACTAGACTTTAACTTGTCATGGTTGTGTTTGACATAAATTATTATTGGAAATCGTAATTAATTCCTGGTAGACGGGGAACAATTTCAAAAGGATTAAATTGGAACAACCTTTGATGTTTATTGAGACTGGCTGAGATCCGACGTATTTTTTTATTAGAAAATACTGAAATTGTGACATTTTCGATGTTCCACGTTTTCCTAAAATATCAATTCATAGCCCTCCATGTTTATTTTGGTGATAAGTAAAATAAGAACAACTATAATTCGCTTCATATAGGCGTTAATATACTACAGATATACCATTTTGGGGGAAAAGAAAGATAGGCGTCGAAAGTATGCTTTAGTGAAGACACAATTGTTTGTTGTGATGTTAAACAAAATATACCTATAATATGTAATATTGGTATTTAATTACATTTTAAACTGAGAAAACTATAGTGTTAGCTATACGTCACGTTAATTCAGAAATCCCGACTTTACACAGCTCTTTCAATACCAAAGTAAATGCATTAATCAAGTCAAATAACGAATTATGAATTTTCCTATTTGGTTTTCACTCTACAATTCCTTTACGTCGGTCGTAGAAACATTAACTGGCGACGTGAGACGAATGTAATTTTAACGTATTCAAATAGTGTCAGTGTCTTTGAAATGAAATTAAGTTTGCAAGACTGTGTGCCATTGTCTCAAGAACGGAGGAAGCCTTTAAGAAAGTGTCATCAGCCTGTCACGTGACCAGAATACTGCGAACCTCGGCTACGGATTTGATCGATAGTCCCGCTTCAAGAGATTTTTATTATGCGTTTATATTAGAAGACTTCGCTGTACAAGTGTCGTAAACCGAAGAGAACAATTTAGCTACCAAATAAGTTGGTTCCTTTGAAAAAAAAAAATATTTAAACAATCGATTTCTATTGATACTTTAGCAAGCATACGTCACTAAAGTTCTCTTTATTATATTTGGTGCTGACTTGGCATACTTGGTCTAAAATGAATTTTCGGACAAACTAAAGCGTTGGAATATCAAGGGCATTGACCATTTGAGGCTAAAAAGCATACTCTAGCACAACTTTTTAACACACAATTTTTTTCTTCCTATATAAGCAACATTTGGTACCGAAGAACTCGTATAAAATGCGTCTTTAGGCAATTACCAGTGAATTGTATAAGAAAAAAGAAATTTATTTTTGATATAAAAAAAACATTACAAAATGTATTAGAAAGGCAAGTTGATACTCTCATGTTCATTCGCGCAGACACTGGAAAGATAAATTTTATGTCAACCGCAAAAGTTTTATTTCCTTTTGATTTATGTGTGATTTGAAACGGGTGTGAAAAATGGTTATAAGTATAAAACAAACTTCTATACCACAAACGAATCTTAGTAAATAAATCAGTAAATAACACACGCATTTGTACCTACTTCTATCAGATGAGTATTGAAATAAACTTCAATTAATTGTCAACGCAAACTATCTTTTTAATCTTTTCAAAGGATAGCTCTGAGTTTATCAGCCAACATCTTTATTTTAAACAATAAAACCCAAGCCGCAGTAAGCGCCGACGTAACTTATAAAAATGAAACTTGTACAATGCCTTGAAATATCAAAGTTAGAAAAGAAAACTGTCTCAAAAAGGTAGAGACGTATTCCTGAAGTCAAAAACAACGGCTTTCGGCGTTATCACTGCGGCTGAACGACAATCAGGTGACCGCGAGCTCGTGAAGTAAAAAACACAACAGATAATAAAAACAACATATTTTTGTGGCTGTGAAAATGGGAACAATACAGAAATACTGACGCGGAAATTAAAAAGGAGAAACAAAAGCAAATTGCCCGTGAAAGAGGACGAGCGGCCGCAGACACCCCGAGCCTATTTGCTCTAATGACAAGTACTTCCCACCGGGAGGCGCCACGCTGCCACCAGCACTTGCAAGTTTTTAAATCAAACAAGTTATGCTAGTTATTGTTCTTTGCTTAACTAGCATTCGTAACTGTAAGGCAGATATTGTATAACTGAATCAAATGTCTAGATTACATTTAATCTTTTCATAAAAAACAGACATGTTTAATCATAGGACTAGTAACCTACAAATCAGAAATGATCCCACGGAAACATGATATCAAGATAAAAGCCATCCTTTGCGTTTATCTAGGTTACAAACTATATGTGTACGAAATTACGTTCAAATCTGGATATTGATTTTTGTGTGAAAGAGTAACTTTCATATACGTAATTTTGCATCTGTAACATCTATTAGTAGGACAAATCACCATTAACATTTAATGTACGTCGGTGTGTTTTATTGATTGCTAGCTTTACGCATTAGATTGATCAACACTCAATATTTTGATCGCACTTCATATGTAGGTTAGTAAACTATGGACCCTGTAAGGCACGGCAATGTAGAAGAGAGGATGCAAATTTTATTTAGATTATGTATCACAGATTATTATTATTTATTATTAAGTGGTTGTTTTATTCTATTTATTTACTCTAATCTACTTTATCTATATCAGTTCTACTAGTTAGACCTACAGAGCTTTATTGCCCTAATATTACAGGTTGCATAGCGATGAGATATCTCGATTTCAGGCCCACGACTATACGCCTGTGATTGGTCGGCCAAACATGAATTAAATCAGAACTCCGTCATATAACAAATTGCCTACATAACTTATGTTGGATGTTGCTTGAATACATTAGTTTATCTATGTAAATTGAAGTTAGAGTTTTAATAAGTTAATGGCTCTGACAACTAATGTTGTAATTTTGTTCAGAATTCAACGTCACTCTAAATGTTTGTGTGAGTATAATATCGCACGCGATTGCAAACAAGGTTTTGCTATAAATAAAATTGTTTTCTTTTAATATATTCCGTAATTATTACTTTATAAAGCTGAAGGGTAACCTACCCTTCAGCTTTATACAACGTTTCAACAACGGAACAAAGGCTCCAATTTGAAAGCAGTGTTAGATAGCCCACTAAGTGTTGAATAATAATAATTTATATTATATCATCACGCCATAATTATTGGGAGCAGAGGAGTGATATTTTTATTACAAAAACGGAGTTCAGATGGCAGCACTCTGTGTGTGTTTTCGGTCCGAAACAACGCTTATGAAACAACATTTAGTATTATCATGAGACGAAAGTGTTACCGAATCTCCGCCATTTGTAAGGAAAGTGTACTTATTATATTTCATTTTTTACCTCGATACTAACTGTTACTGTAAAATTACATAACGAATATCGATAGTATTTCTATTTGAACCATAGTTTTCATTTTGGTGAAGAATGAAGACCTTTTGTTGCTGTCTAAGCCATTTCCATGAATTCTAAATAGATTGACCCTAACATATAAGCAATTTACATTACGGATTAAATGAAGATACAAATCGAACCAAATCCATATAATTGGAAGGGTTTTAATTAAGTTCTCTCAAAACCTCGGATAGATAGCAAAAAACCTCTTTAAATTCAAACAAAATCCTCTTACCGGTCACGTGAAAGCGTTTTTACCATTTATTTATTTTGCGGATTTTAAGAATACCTTGTGTATTTAGAAGTAAATGAGAAGCGGCGTTTCAATGTATTTAAAATATTCATTTAGAATTAACTTAATATTAAATTCTCAATAGGTATTGTAAGTGGTTAACACGAAACAGTATTCTGTCCGTCAATTTGTCAACAAACTGTATCCCATAACGCATGATAGATAGGTACTTGAAACTTTTACAGCGAGTCGAACTTTTGCTTTTTAACTGAATAGAAATTTACTATCTTGTAACAAACAATAAAATCATTAACAAACGCAAACAACACACGAAAAAAAACAGATCATAAAAATAAAAATCAAGCTTCAAATTAGGGTCAACTAATATTTTTTTCTCTTAGCCTTTTTGTAAAAACCGACAGGGATCAAACTTAAATTTAACTTTTATATTAATTGATCGATTCATCCGCAATTTGAAAACTAAATCCGGAGGTTCAACTAATTAAACAATACATGCTAACAAAGCTCGTAAGGTATGGCCAGAAATGCACGTAATTAAATTTTAATTAGATTATTTTTAACAGATCAATGAATACGATTAAATAATTACATAACAAATATATCCTGGCATAAAATAATCCATGAACGAGTTAGCTCTCTAAATACCTAATAAATAAATAATAAATTTAATCATCATCGGCCCAGCCTTTTCCCGACTATGTTGGGGTCGGCTACCAGTCCAACCGGTTTCAGCTAAGTACCAGTGTTTTACAAGGAGCGACTGCCTATCTGACCTCCTTAACCCAGTTACCTGGGCAACACGATACCCCTTGGTAAGGCTGGCTGTCAGACTTTTTCAAGCTTCTGACTACCTGTAACAACTGTCAAAGATGTAGGAATGACAGCCGAGGCCCACAATATAACGTGCCATCCGAAACATGGAGGAACTCGTTATGACAAAGATGGTCACCTATCTACGGACCAAACGCGTCAAGCGTAGCTTAACCTGTGATCAATTCACTTATACGGTTATAGCTTAGCCACGAGTTCCTTAATTAATAAATTAAATATTTTTACTTAATCGGTGTAAGGCGTGATATTATAAACAATCAATGTCGCAGCCTTAATGGACGATGTCACGGTCAAATTAAAACGGAAATATGAAACAAAAGTGACGCAGCATTTTAATAAGGTTACCACCAATAAACTGTTGATTATTAAACTTATTATATTTCTATGAAAAGGTGACATTCAGAGGCTTAATAAGTAAGTCATGATGACAAAATAATTTAATTTATACAACGGCCCTGGAATGTCGCCCACGGTGGATTTCAACAGGGTTCAACCGTTTCGAGAAAATAAATTTATCATAAACCAACTTCAAAAAGAAGGGGATTCATAATCTTTAAGTTTGTTACCTCCGAATTTCCTACTGAATGAACCGATTTCGTTCATTTTTTAACGTACAGCAGCTGTCATCTAGTTTCTTAAAAATTTCATCAAGCGTAGTAATTTTTATTTTAAGTCACTTATTGTTTGTTGTTAAAAATAACATAGAATTACATACTTTTGTATTTAAATAAACAGTTTTCATGATTGTATGGTCGAATTTGTAACCAAACCGCTTGTCATACAATCGCTTCGATGCCGTAGTCTTTCTGTAGCCATAATGTTGTAATTAAGTATATTTCGTAGCAATTCTGGAGTTCTAGAATCTACGTAGTGCTCGTTAAAAATACCGTAGCATTTTAAATCTATTCCTCTCTTTAATCCAGGATCTATGCAAGATGACAATCAATATCGGGGCTTATTGTCTTCAGTGCTGCAACCAATTACCCTAATCCCATAAGCATTACGACTGTCAATGAATTGCACTTTATTTTATACGTAATACTTTCTGGACAATCGGGATGATGACAATTTTTTTTTGCGGTGTCCGTCTTGTATTTTTTTGTATAATAATGGAGACGTATTTTTTAGTTTGTCCCGCAAACATAAATTGACCAAATTACAGTGAATGAAACTACACGTGACGTCACGATTGAGTATAAATTTTACTCTATCGTTACGTCACAAGCCCCTCTCCTAAACTTTAAAGCAGTTAATCTTTGTCAATTCTTGTTTTTCTGAAAAAGGAAAAAATACCTGTCTCATACTTTTCAATTTTCTAACTGAGGGACTAGTGAGATTTTTTTCTTTTTATACCCAGTCATCATCCCTTTTGTTTATTATCAGTTAAAGACTATTTTCTGCACCGTTATGGCTTACCGTATTAGGTATTTAAGATAAAGCTGCTTTTTGCAAGGTTTATTTTTTTCTTACCTTTTTTATGGTGAGGTGTCAATTTCACTGCGGTGACGGGCTCTTTCATCCGCGACAAATCTGTCCACTTCATACATACTATGACTAATTAAAAAATAGGCTCTCACATTAAGGAACAAGGTTCTTATGACGCGAGCAGTTATATAAACACTTAGATCACATGCAAAAAGAACATCTACTTAAGAACCCGAGACACACCGACTTTGATAGTCTAGGAAAAGTTCAAATATTGTCACATTAAATAATATAAAAACAAACGTATTTACTAACTTAATTAATATCACAAAAAAAAATGATAATTAAATTGTATTAAGTTTTTATAAATACTTTCTTTAAATAATACATTTTCAGGAGCCAAAGTTTGGAAGAAAGTTATATCAGTAGGCCATATTTCGTAAGTAGGTAGGTACAGAAAAGCACATTCGGAACGAGTGTAATCTAGAACAAAATGAAAGCAATCTTATGCAAGACAGCTTACAAACTGCATTCAGAGTAATTTATTATGCAGACTATGTGACCACAACAAATTCTCTTGCTTTCACATGATATTTACAATCTGTTTTATTATTACGAACGGTCTAAGGCAGACAAAAGTTAAGGAATCAAGGATTCATGAAAATTCAGTATATTTTTGGTCTGAATATAATCCATAGTAACATTATAAACGCGAAAGTATCTCTCTCGCAAAAACTACTGAACCGATTGTAATGAAATTTTGGGCACAGGTAGTCTAAAGTCTGAAAAAGAAACAAAAGTTAGGCTTTAATATTATTTATTTGAAATAATGAAATATTCCCCATGTATAATAGGTACGTTCTTTAAAGTGTCTGGCATTTGGAACTCGTCGATATTATTGACACATTATTCAGTTCCATTTGAAGTTTCACAATGTTAACCAACTTGCATAATAATTTTATTCACAGTGCACGAATTTGTTTTGTGAATACATCAAATTAAGTTGTTCGGTCTACCTCAAATGCTCACAAACCAATCAATGAAATTGTTACATAAGTATTGAATTGGCGCTAAACATAATATTATTATTCTCCAAAATAGCAACATTGTTGTTAAATGCTAATGTCAGATCTTTATTAGAAATGTGAACAAGTTTTTTTAGTACTATTTACAAAATCTTCTTCTTCTAATATATAAAATTCCCGTGTCTCGATGTTAGTTACCGTACTCCTCCGAAACGGCTTAACCGATTTTTACCAAATTTTATATGCGTATTCAGTAGGTCTGAGAATCGACTAACTTTTTGTTTTTATTTTTTTATAATGTGGCATTAAAAAATAAATACAATTAGAAATAATTTATTAGAAAAAACAATGTTTGCTGGGTCAGCTAGTAATATATATATATAAATCATCCTGGATGGCATGTTTTTCTTTTCAAGATTCTTCATATATTTGGCACACCATCCAAGTAAAATATGAACTATTTTTTCAACCGACTATTAAACAATTTATCCTTCGTACAAAATCATTTATAGAATGTATAAGATCTGACGGTTTTTAGTCAGATAAAAATATTGTGATCTAAAATGCCTACGCACAAAACACGTGACACAGCAAGTCGTCTCTTACCAATGTAATTGCATCCTAACACAATTACTTTAAAAGCCTGTCAGGAAAGCTAAATTTAATGAACTTGAAAATAAAGGGAATTGTCTTGTTTAATCCATTTCGCCTCCCGTACCTTTTTTATTTGGCAGTTGAATTAGAATTACGGATTAAATCATGTGGAGATCGATTTTTAGATTGAATCTTTAGTTTAAATCCTTAAAAGTGTTAAAGTAGTCAATTTATTATTTGGAAACATTTATGAAATATGGATACAAGACCAGGTCGAAGATTTTTGATGATATTGTCAATATATTTTTCTCTTGTAAAATAGTCAATATGTAGAAAAATCAGACGGATGAAACGTAATAAAGTGAAAATTACAATGATTAAGAACCGTATAATATCATTGATGTAATTTGAAGGTAGAGGAAGATTAATGTATGAAATGAAAAAGAAAAGCTTGTTCGATGATATGACGATTGATAAAGACGAATGCAAATTACACATAGCAACTAAAAGTTATAGTAGGAGTCCACCTGGGTACACCTGTTTTACCGATGCAGACATACATGCAAGAGCACTTAGCTAGGCAGAGCTAAAGAAAATACATATTCAACCTTTTTTAAAAACTAGGTGTCAATACGACTGTAAATAAAAAAAGGTCTCATCAATTTCATCCAGCTTTGATCGGTACTTTTTATTTGACGTCGGATGAACGTTTTTATTCTAAAAAAAGAGATAGGTAGTTATAAAACAATTATACTTGAATTTTACGTACAGCATTATAATATACTAGCTGTTGCCCGCGACTTCGTCCCCGTAGGTAGAAGATATAAGTTATGATTTATACCAGCCCTGTTTTTTTTTTCCTTTATTGTATCTTCGCTCCTATTAGTCGCAGCGTGATGGTTTATAACCTAAAGCCTTCCTCGATGAATGGTCTATGCAACACAAAAATAATTTTTCAATTTGGACCAGTATTTCTTGAGATTAGCGCGTTCAAACAAACAAACAAACTCTTCAGCTTTATATATTAGTATATAGATAAAAATGTTACTTCCAATTCACTATTTATAAAATAATGATAAAATGACGATGTAAATACTAAACTATTTAACGTTTGTACAGTATGCAACCAGTTCGCACGCGGGGTGTTCGCTATGCTCGGTGCGGTGACCCCGGAATCCTTCGACACCCTACACTCGTACACCAACACGTTTCAAATGCCTTTCGTCACTCCGTGGTTCCCAGAGAAGGTATGTTACCTCAGTTATTTGAATGGTTTTATATAAATGTTTGTGTTTTAGCTTGTTTTTTTTTTGCTTTCAATACAGAATTATGAATGCGAAAGATCTGGAGAATAAATTGCTGAAGTCCCTACGAATAAAAAAGTTTCTCTTCTGTCGTCCATCATTTAATTTCAGAACTACTATCGATAGAGTATAAAAAGTAATTTTCATATTATATCACGTAATTAATTAAGAAAAATGCAAAATTATAATCTTAACTGTGCTTTCAACATTCTAACCGACTAAGACGAGAATGTAAATTTTTACCGCAATTAAAGAAATGACAGGAAACATCAACGACACTTGAACAAGTTTAATGATGACAATTGTATTTAAGTGCTCACTTATGAAGAAAATTAGCAACATTGAAGATTGTATTACTTCGAAGTTTAGAGGTTTTGTCAACACCCTTTACACAAATCCTGTGCCAAAGTATTTATCGAACGCACAGGTACAGGGTGTGAAAAAGTTTGCTACTTGGTTCATTACACTGTGAGTGCAAACAGAGTACCCTCATGCACCAAGTTCTTAAAATCCAGCTTTACGTCACGTGCTGCACTCTACAATGTTCCCTTAGTTTAACTAACACAACTTCAGCCCAAGCTTAAACCAAAGTTCGGCAAATTCACTTTGCGAATAATTATAATACAAAGCTTTTTAAAATACTTAATTTCAAATAAATAGGGTTCAAAACGAGTAATGATAACGGCTAAGTGAAGCTTGGATTGTCAAACCTTTTTGCGTGACCTCACTAAAACTGACTGACTCAATCTACTGCTAGCTTTGATGAATATAAATGGTCTGAGTATGGCAAACTCGGCTGTTCCCGACGAGTGCCTGAAGGATTTTGCTGACAAACCCACTCTGATTCAATTTTTATCTTTAATACTGATAGAAAGCGCGTATCTGCTTTGATATATGGATTATATGAAAGCTTACCTACAAAATAATGATTTCGAAACTTATACCTATTCATGTACCAACCAAATCCCTATTTTACTATAAAAATATTTGTGTAAAACTTAACTGTAAATTGAATTTTCTTTAGTAATTGTGTGATTTGCTGTAAATAGGAGGTATTTGGACCAACAAGATTCTAAAAGAAGTTTTAATTAAGACTGACATAGAAAACATGGGTCGAGTTCTTCATTTATAATAAGTTTTCTTTTTAAAACTAAATAAAGCCTAGGAAGGTGGGCGAGCTGTATTAAAACTTAGATTTTTATCAAAGTTATGATTTATAAGATGATTGCTAAGAAAGAAATATGCTAGTAATAAGTAAAATACATTTCTAGTGGTTGTGAATTATGTGATTTAATATTTTTATTTAGATAGTAATTGAGAACCTAACAGAAATCTTGAATAAAAAATTACTTTAAATATAAATATGACATTCACCTCTGACATATGAAATCAAAGTTGTTTATTAGACATCAATATAATTATACCCAGCTATACTTTCTGCTCACACGTATCGTCGCGTCTTGATCACTTAAAAGTAACTCAAATGTCATACCCAACAGGTCATTCCTCCATCTTCGGGCCTTATTGACCACGCTCTCAGCATGCGACCAGACTACCACCGAGCCATCGTAGACACTATACTCTACTATGGATGGAAGGAAATCATCTACATGTATGACTCACACGATGGTAAGTAGCTGAACCACCTTTTGTTTCATACTACACCGCAGTATCAAACGATCCTGTTCCAAAGAGTACCTACGCGATTGTGCCATCTATCGGAGTGGTATTGTTACTTGTCAAGTGCATAGTGATATTGATCACAATATACGTAAACGGACTAAGGCCGTCTTTAATTGCATTCAATAATAGTAAAATGAACCTATATCACGTATCCTTTTCATGTTTATAGATGTTACATTTTATATTTTATTGTGTGTCTCATCACAGTTTCCGTTAATAAATTGTATCGGAAATCTCTTAGGAATCGGTAAACATATAATAACCAAAACGAGAATATCGTTCTTTTTAAAGGCGGTTAAAAATAAGCGAAAAATAATATTAAATCGGATCTTTCTCTTGAGGGTCTCTCTTGAGGTGTGGCTAAACTTATGTATTGACTAGTTTTAGTTTCAAAGTTATCAGCTAAAGCAAGGTGTCAGGGTATCATTCAAGCTAGTGAATCTAGTCACAAAATATTTTTTTAAAGTAATATTCGGCAAAATGACAAAATATTGTCACTAGAACAACACCACGTCACACACATTGTTCAGCGTTAGTAAAAATGCTTTTACCATTCCCAGAGCCGAGCTCGTACGTTAAAACAAATAAGAGAATGAAATCATCTCGTACTGTATGAATGACTGGTAATGGAGCTACCATAGCAGCCCATTGTATGTTCCACGGTCAATAGATGAGCTGTCATCCGCACTCTGTTCGATACCAAACTATGTTTAAGCCAACATGCGTATAAGTTTAGTCAGCCGTGGTAATCATGGCAGTTTTGTCCCACATTATAATTTTCAAGTGACGTCTGGTTTTGTTATTTACTTACTTATGTCTTCTGCAATATCCTTTGTGAGTTAGAGACAGCTTAACTACAGAAATCTTCGTACAAATACAATAGTTTTGTTTTATATGTAACAAGGAAATATCTAAATAACGTGTTATAATTTGACCGAGAAGTGATTCCACTTCCTTAAAAATTCAACACCTATGTGATAGGAATCTAAATCTCGTATAATACAAAACTCATTTCATATTCGGATAAGTACGCAGATAATGATAGCAGTGCCGTATCATCAACTTAGCTTATACTATTAACTAACTGAACGAGCAACATGCAGCCGCTGAGTCCCTTAATCGGCGCATTAAGCGCTTCGCGAGTCCAATAAAACATTTAGAATGCACATTACGTTGCCGCATCATTTGAGTGCATCGAATATGTATCCGAAACTAATCGTTCTCTTATTACATACTAGCTTTTCGCCCGCGGCTTCGCCCGCGTCGAAGTCGGTTATATCGCGTTTCCAAGAGAACTCTTCAAAAGTCCGGGATAAAGGCTATCCTATTTCTTTCTAGTTCTTTCTCAAGGTCAACTCTATATCTGTACCAAATTTCATTAAAATCAGTTCAGTGGTTTAGACGTGAAAGCGTAACAGACAGACAGACAGAGTTACTTTCGCATTTATAATATTAGTTGGGATATCGTAGAGGGTCGATCCTTTTTAAAACATCGCGACTCGATTACATTTTCAAGGTCTTAATCGTAAAGATAAACATTATTAAGAGAATTAGTCAGCAATGGACCAGTAAACTACAGAATAAGGATATGTTTTTCATCGAATATACAATTTTTAAACACCAGTTCTAGTCGTTATAGTACACTCATTAACTCATTAAAAAAAAAATTATTGTCTTTTAAATCTCTGTAATGTGTGGTATGAGTTTTATTTCTATGCAAAGTTACTCAGACAATTATTCTGTGTTCTGTGTTTTACCTTACACAGTAATAAGACTGAGGCACCATTGTTCACTTCCTACATTTTAATTGGATTAAGGTTCTACCAAACATTAATCCCCAGTACTTTCGTAAGAACATTGATGACTTACCTCGACTTATTCATATACACGAACTAATAAGGAATAGTTTTGAAATACTTCTCAACTTGAGCCGTTGATATTTCTATTTGACTTTGATCTACGAGTATGTATGTCATCTTACACGTGTATAGTCACGTAATTAATGTGTTTTACGACGTATTAATATTATTCGAAAGGCAAAGTTTTGGAACTTAACCACCGTGCCGTGAAGAAATAGTTTATAGTATTGATTGCAACATCGATTGAAATCTTTAATGTTATAATAATAATCTTAAATATTTATAATCGATTTTAATATTTAATTAACGAAAGTGGGATATATTATTTAATTAAATTTTACCAACACTTTAGAATAAACTGTCAGCTTTTAAATAAATCCTGTGATTATCGCAAAATCGTCAGCAGTTGTTATAGTTTTTACGTGATTAAGTATGATTGACAAATAATAATTATATTATTTCATACAAATATGATATAACAATTTTATTATATTAATTATGTTTTACCTGAACTACCAACATAGCTAGTTATGTTTGTGTATTTTTACAGAACTTAGTTTTATTGATTCTTGTCACTTGCTACGGGTGTCAATGGCGTAGTAATTATGGCTCTCGGCTTTGTTAAGTATATGTAGATTAGGAGTTAAGAGTACCCTAATATCCTTTTTGTTAAGGCCAATAAAATTATCAGACAGCCGAAGCTTTAGAATATCGCATCAGTAGAACAGGTCCAGATAATGAATAATGTATTTAAAAATCTAAACGTACCTACCTTATTGTCTTTACCTTAAAGTTTATATTTTGACAGTGTCTTACCTTTATATATTAAAAAAAATAAATTAGCTTTACTTTACCTAGACCCACTTAGAGCACGGGATGACACGAAAAAGTTCTAGAAATGAACGCGGCTTGCGCGATGCCTCACTTAACACAATTAGCGCTGAACGTAATTAAGCCATCATTGTGTTTCTGTCAATTGTTTGAAGTTTAAAGAAATAGAAAGATATTTTTAATAAAAAAAAATGTTCTTAATGAAAACTATGATTCTGATTATTATAGAAGATATAGTTTCATTATAAATTCATTAAGACTAAATTAATTACGGTCTGAATTTAGTCTTATTCACAGTATATTATGTATGTAGGTCCTCTTAACGATTTAATCACCTTTGTGCGAATACATACCTAACCTGAAAATGTAAGTGTATTAATAAAAGGATATACAACTGATATCCTAATACGTGAATTATATCTACGTGCCTTGGAACGTTTCCAAAATACCTCGTTTTGTGCGGTGAAGGGTTTTCCTGGCTGAAGAGCCATGGAACCGTGACTGATGTGCACGTACAGCTTACCACAAGCTTGTTTATTTCCCTAATTCGCTAAGAGTTTATTGAAACATTTACGTTTTACAAACTCACTTTCAGTTTGTCAAATAGTTTCAAAGCCAACCTACCTTGGGTTACCTTTCATTCAAAATCTCTTTGTTTAAAATTATATAACTGAGAGAAAAGCAGCAAGCTTTAGATCTGTTTGATTCGGAGTTATTTCGAAAAAATATTCATTCTCAACCACAATAATCGTTCTTAGTCTACATAAAAATGAAAACCAATCATTAACAACTACTATTTGAAAATTCATGCTACCGAAATGTCTGCCTTAATTTCTTTTAATATCAATAATTATTTCGTCTCTGAATTGGATCATCCGATCAGTCCGATATCAGAAAAAGGGAATAATAATTGCAACGTGGAAATTTTCGCAATTAAGATAATTTTATGAGCAATCAAATGTAGGTAGTATCTCATTCATCATTTTCTTTGTGTGCAGCTTTGAACCTTTGTAACGTCCGAATGCGTTTTTCCTTTATGAACATAACGTACGTGAACTTCTTACAAAATGTAAAGGAGTGGTAGAATTATTTAACAGTTAATTGCACAATACGGAATGTTATAAAATAAGGCTCTAAAATCATGTGTTAGGTTTTAGGCGGAGACAAGATGAAGTTAATAATCATAATATCAGTTACCCGCAGGTAAGTATGCTATTGTGGGATTTTTAACAGATTTTTATTTACAATGTACAATGTACTATTGCTTTGTTCTGTCCTCAAGTTCTTAGATCGCAAGCAAAAAAGCATTTTTTAACTTAAATTTTATTAATCAAGTAACAAAAAGGATCTGTGATTAAAATTGATAGCCATCGGAAATTATTATAGCTTTTGCCATTCCAAGAACTTAGCTTTCCATTGGTAAAAGAATTTTGAAAACGGTTCAGTAAATCCAGAGATTAGTCCTTTTAACTTCAAAACACACATTAATTACCTCTTCATATTATCTAGTATAGATACAGCCTTCCTTTCAGGGTATTTTTGTTCTTTTCTTTTTTAGCTTAAATTACCATGTGTAATCATTGAAAAATATTAAGGACAGAAAAAAAATATTAAAATGTGGCAACATACAAAAATAGCTGAGGTTTAATTCGAAAAAAATATGTTGAAAGAACGATTACAGGTATAAATATTAGCATGTTCGATGTTTAAAGAGAGTTCACCCCCTTCATGGCGTGACCTCCCGAAGCGGGGCTTAACCTCGCAAATCCAGAGATCTGTGGAGCCCACTTAACCACAAGCTACTCAAATATTAACTTTACTTACTCCCAGCATTATCACCGAGGCAAAACGTTTATTCGTTTTCTTAAAAAGAAACAAGATGATAAATACTCTTTGTTCACTCACTTCACGATGTGATTAAAAACTGAAAGGTTCGCTTTGTACCTGAAACTTTACAGTTCAGGAACGACGCTTTACGAAATTCTTTTAGATTTTAACACGCTTTGGATTGATTTTGAAAAGCTTCAGCTAGGTTTTATTAGAATCCCTATCTCTTGATACCGTGTTCCTATTTAGGATCGACAGGAAATCTTTTAAGCAATTTAACGCGATTGGGTGTAATTTAATCATTAGTCTTAATTTTTTTTACTATTTAGTTTGTGTTGTAAGTGGTTTTTGCCGTTGGTACTAATATATTTTTTTCCATTATACAGTACCAGTAAACTTCAGACTATCTTAGTGCATCCAAACCCGGGATAAAAAACACTGTTAAGGCGACTCAATTTCTGTTGTGTTTTCGGATTTACTTTTTAATATCAGTGAATATTAAGATAAAAGGGGAAAGAAACGGGGTGAGCATCGCAAAGTCGAGCCTTACTATTCTCTTTATCGTTTTGCTTTACAACAGAAAATGGCGGTTTTATAAATCGTAAATTGTACCGCTCGCCGGGGATTACAACAGAGCTGACTCTACCGATAATAAAATGTCGACACGAAAGAGATTGCGGGGAAAACGTTGGTCGGGGCTAATAGCTGCTGCAGTCTCTTTAATGGGGTGCCTATCACCAATGGAAATACGCCAATCTTAACTATTTCACGTTTTAACTATATCACCTTAATAAGCTTAAGGATTCGTTAATTCAATAGGTGTATAAAATATCAACTGAAAAAAGTCTTTCATATTTTACTTTGGTCACTTTATTGGTTCATATCCTGCTCAAAAGCCATTTCACCTACGTACCATTAACAAAAGTGCTTACTCCGCTTTGTGTCAGTTATTTGAAAGGGTTTTGATTCATAAATCGATTTTCGATACCCATCAAATATTATTCTTTACCTGATAACAACAGTACATTCAGGAACATAAAAATAAAACCGTACTTATTGAGTAAATCAGTCAGATTGCCGAAGACAAGTTCTCAAAAGACCCCTAAATAGCTCCTAACTACAGATGAAATACTGAAAGATTGGAATAGTTCCAGATTCCCTCCCTATTTCTCCAAATGTGATCTGTATTCACTGAACAAATTGCTTTACTGGTTCTCGTTAGATGTGTGATTGGACCGAAAAAACGAATCGGATGGCGCACAGAACGGCGTACAGAATTTGTCATCGATATATTAACATTTCACAATTGACGTAATTTCTAAATAGTGTCACTGAACAACTTGAAGTCGTTTTAAGGTTGCAGTTTAGAACCATCTTCCAACTCGTAAGCTGTTTCAACATTACATGAATATTGATGAACTTTAACAGCACTATCTACTCGAATATTTTCTTCCTATTTCATATTCCCTGAGCTTTCGCAGGAGGCAATAAATAATATTTATAGTACGCGAGCCGAACACCTCATTCGGGGCCGCCCTACCGTCGAGTTATGAAACTTTCCCGGATTTATAAGCAAAGAGTTAGCTAACAACTAAACATGTATCACGAAACGATCAACTTTTCGCAGGTTATATACCTTGAGAAATTTTCCTCTTGAAGAATTTTCATTTTATCGGCACCGAAACTGCGGGATTATGGCAGTTTCTCTTTAGTAGTGAACATAATATTACCGATTACATACACATTATAGTATCCTGCCGAGGATGGGATACTTTTAATATATAAAAAGAGCAAGGCGAAGCGGTTTTCTTAATACCATCATATACCGGTTTTTGGCCGCCACATCCCATAAAATCCGCAACATTTAAATCACGGCGAAATATTGCGGCAAATCCTACATTAAGTGATATGTAAATCGTACAAAACTGTTCAACGGTAAATAAAAGCGTGACACACAAAAAGCTGACACCAAAACGGTTTAAACTAGAATCCATAACTGGCATTTACGTAGGCCATTTGAAAATATTCGTCATGGCATTTTAGGTCGGGCGTCCGTTCCAGTACATACGGCGGAATTTCATTCGATTATCACAACGCGTTTGTCGGGTTGACCGTAAAGTTTTACGTTCCCTCGTAGGATTGCGGAACCACCGTACTAGAGCTGCACCTAATGATATTACTGAGTATTTCTTTCTCATTGCACCGGTTTGCTTTGCTCGTTAACCGCTAATCGGGATCACAAAAGGAAATTGCCAGAGTTAATCAAAATTGATACTGTTTCGCACCGCACTAAAAGGTATTCTTAATTTTGATGACAGTTCAAATCGTTAACTAGAACTTTAACTTGATTTATACGGTATATAAGTTGTTTAAAACTTCAAGGTCGTTATTTGGAATTAAATTCGTAACTTCGGCTTTCATGGGGACTATCCGAGCTTGACTTTGAATTTCGGTTTACATAGAAATAAAGGTGAAAGTTGGAAATGTGTTTTAATTAAGAATATTTATTTAACCGTTATATTATAGTAAGATTGGTTTACTTAGTATGGTGTAATTTAATCAATATTTTCAATGTGGAAAATTAAAGGAAAATATGATAAAAGCTAAGTTATTTAGTCCCTTTTTGACATAAACGAAATTGCAAATGATCACCTAAATAAAAACAGTTTTTAAAATAATGGACAAAAGTACAAAATACAAGTTTGTTTTGAAGCACCGTCACATGTCTGCACGACATACTTGTCTAGACCTGAAAAAAAACCTATCCAAGAATCTAGTTCATATGTGATTTATGGCCGAAACGAAAGCATTGCGCTGTTGTATACGACCGGCATTCCGCGTGGCTTTATTCGAAACCACGCCTGGTGATACCGCTATGGAACATTGCACGGTGTTACTTTACCCGATGTGACATATGCTGTACAGAACCACCTTACTTGAAAGCATATATATATATAAGTTGGTTTCTTACGTGATGTGGCTGTATGATGTAGTGTCTATCTGAAGGATAAATTTGCCTATTAATGGTTTCTTATTTCTCAAAGCAGCCTTAATCAACTAAATCTTTCCATAAAAGTTTTAACCTCGTACCTAAAAGCAGTTTTTATTTAATATTTTTTACTTTCTATCCTGGTGTTAAGCAAAGATTTGTCTTACACTTATTACGTTTATAGTGAAGTAGTAGAGGTCGGGATCCGAAGGCCTCTTGGTCGCCTTTTTCCTGAATTGGGTTTACTTTGTGAGTGCCTAAAGATCGCGACGTGGCCGGCGAATATTGCGTAAAATCAATCACAACAGTGAACCCGCCCTCCATTCGGGGTTCTACGAAAAATGTTAAGAATTTTTCTTCCTTGCCATCATGTATAAGATGGGTTCTAAGATTGCGTTTTAAAAGTAAACAAAACCTTTAACTTTTACAAGGAAAATAGCAATTTGTTTTCCGTGACATCTTTATGTATTTAGGCACGCAACGATTTCTAAGTGAGAAAGCGGGGTTTGTCATTAATTGGCTAACCATAAATTTAAAAGGATTACAATTTTATATATGGACTGTGCTTTGACTTAGACTTCATTGAGCTGTTTTGTTTTGAATATCTTAAAGGGGAGTTCACTTACCTTCATAATCGATTATCAGAATTGTGATATCTGAACAAGTGGGTATAAAATTGTAGATCAAAATCTTCCATAGCGAGTACGGTAAGCAGATTATATCCGTATTAAATTTATTCGAGCCCGTACAGCGATAGTCCACAGGTTTGCATGGCTGGGAAGTACGTCGTCCGCAACCGTCCGGCGCACCGCTCTCCCAAAACCACATAACTACACTCCATAACTGTTCTTACTGCAGCGAAGAAACATCAAATTAAAAACCAAAATCCAGGATACAAATTATAAAAAATAACACTAAGTAATATCAAATTCAAAGAACTATTTTCATCCTTTAGCATTTGTTTTGTTTCGGATGCTTCCTAAGACAGCTAGCCGGTAGCTCGTTATAAGTTCAATGTTTAAATTATTTAACATTTAAATATGCCTAGGGATTATTTACTCTTAGATATTTTGTGAATGTCATTAGGTAAGGTGGTTTTGCTAAAAGGACTGCGGTGAATTCTTTTTTTACCGAAACATTATGGTTTTGCAGACATCGCCCATGCTATCTTTTCTCTAATCAAACAAGTGGAAAGAACATGGTGTAACCAAAAAGTAGGTTTTTAACTTACGTTTTATTAAAGCTTTAAGGGAAACGATCGTACTCCCGATTCAAAATACAGAAATTGATACAGCTAATCTAAAATATCCACTTTTTTAAAAGGAAACTTCTATACACAAAGACGTAAACGTGAATTAAAATAGTGGATATTTTAATATTGTTACAATGATTTCTGTACTTCCTAGAATGTTACCTTTAATAAAAACTTTCATGAGTTGCACAGAATTCATTCTTTTCTTCAAAAGAACTCGTTATACCGTTGCGGTTGAGCTGAGTCGGGATCTTATTTCGCTAGCTGTTTGGAATAAGGAATAAGATTGATAGTCACCAAGAAAGCGATAGTTATATCTTCGAGAAATTCTCGATGCAAATTAAAATAATAATTCGTATTTTCGTATTTCCCAGTGATCTCTCAAATCTGCATATTTTATAACTTGTGGTTGCTTCTGTGGCAAATATGCAATAAATATTTAAATTAGATAGTTATAAAAATCTTTACAGTCTGTCAATTTACAAATACGTTTGGTTAACTGTATAGGTATATATTATGTATACAATAAATAGCCAAATTGTCGTCTTTCTTAAAACACCTTTTAAAGAGTATTTAAGAGTAAAGTAATAACCCATTATTCTTGACTTTCGAACCAAGAGACAATTTTGAATAAGGTAAAAAATATTCTGTCGGACCGTGCACTCCGAGGCAAATAGCCCGTAACATAAAAATGTAAATTTATTGCAAGTTACAACCGAATTGATATTTATGCAATGTCGTAAATTGTTTTGGGGGAAGAAACCTTCATTGGAGTTTCCATCGTACCCTAAAGTAAATAAGAGGGCAGCCAAGTGTTAGTCTACTTAACTGGCTTTAGCAGGCCACCTCGTAATTATGACCGCCTGGTACCCGTGCAAGCGGACTTTCGCTATTTTTATGTCCCCTAATTAAATTTACTTTGAAAATTCTTTGGTAAACTTACAAAAATACTTTAAACTACCATTTTAAGGTAAGATTCACGAGTAGAAATCGAAATCTGTTTACTGTATGGATAAACAAATTCTAGGTTCCTGAAGTGCTTCGTATCAAGAGGTTAAGTTTGTGTCAGAAAAGGGGTTATCTCAGGATCTTTTAAACCTAGTGTAGAAACAAATCAGTTTGGATGATTTATTTATAAGCTTGAAGAGCATCGCTTAAACTCTATTTTTTGCATTTGTTATTATATCGACAGAATCACAGAAATACATCAGTTGTGTAACTTTAAACTGTCTAGCTACTAAGGTTTATGAGCTACGAGCCTAATGCCGGACGAACGGAAAGGAAGCAAAGCCCTAGTATAAAGGGGCTGTTTTTTTACCATTCTCGCATGGAACTCTAAAAATCAAGGAAGCGTATTTTACGTATAAAATGCTTAAAACACAATCGATTCGTACCGAGATCAAATAAGATCCGAATCCGCCTCTGAGATCTGGAACCCTAATTAAGTAACGACATTCTCCATTAAATGCTATCAGTCGAATGCGATTGTTTTTATGTCATCGGGATTTGTAATTAATTCCTCAAGTCATGAGTCTGATAGAACATTATTTACTTTGAGTTATTTGGGTCCCAACCAATGGCCCCAAGGCGATTCACAGGGTACGCTTCGTCTGAAGGGCTATTGAAGAAGTTGTATTAATTTTAACTCATAAACAATAATGAATATTAATGGCATTTACTGTTCGCATCGAAAATGAACTTTAACAACGTTTTCACGACTGTTCTATGAACAAGTAACAACTTTTAATCATTAAGTGAGGTCTGTAGCCTAGCGTCTTCCTAATTAATTTATTAGACTGTATTTTATTTAGGTTTTTTTTATATATTATGAAAAGTTTTTTATATTGTCAGCATGTTATACTTTTATCGCGGCAGTAATCGTTTAATTGTGCAAAACTCACAACAGAAATTGTTGTGAGTTTTGCACAATTAAACGATTACTGCCGCGATAATTTTCCCAACATATTTAAACAGAGACCCTATTTAAATAGTAAACAGAACAGCTTTTTGAACAAGCTAAGTTACTTAATTTTGATTCATCATAAATACGACATAGCTGTTTTCAATATGACTTCGATGTCATTCAACACAAGAAGTATTCCTAATTATTATATAAGTTCAAAACCAGTCAAATGTTAACCTACAACTCTTAATTCACATTTTCACCTTCGCATTTCATCTTCATGCACATTACTTCCAATTTATCGATATAAAAACTTGAACAAGATCGAGGCGGGTTGTAGTTTACAATTGCTACTAAGATCAGTCCCAGAATATTCTATGACTGCAGCATTAGCTCCTTCCCTTATTCCTTAATTCCTTTATTTCCATTAGCGTGATTTAGGCCCTTGAATTAAAATTCATAAATTTTAATTGTACCACCCAATTGGCGCGGTTTCTTAGTAATTACATACCTTAATTGAGATTTGCTGGTTCATATTTACGAGACAATATTTCCTCGTAATTCGCGCCCCTTTAGCTCTTAGTGTTAAAAATGTAAAATGAGATGTTTAATACCAGTAAAACTGTGTAGGACTTGAATATAGTATACAAATTCAAGCAAACGGACTTTAAATAGGATTAAATTTTGTAATAATATATGGAGAAACTTGGTTCATGATTATACACTTTACATAGTCGTACACGTAACGCAATTCATTAACGTTCACGTAGACAATTAGTATAAATCGTGGAGATAATCTATAAATTGCCAGATTCATCGGAAACAATAGTTTCTATTTGTCAAGTGACACAGCCAAATGTTTGTAGTAAAGATACTTATAGTGGATGAGGGCACATAATGGAGTAAGTTAATATTTAATTGGAACGTCTCCAAGTTGCCACGATGACTTTTAAGCGGGCTCTCTGTCACAAACTGGGAAAGTGCGCCATCCAGCGAGCAATTCCTTTGCCTTTTGATGTCTTTATTAAGTGAATCATGAACTTTACTTGATGAAATTATAACAGAATTCGTATTACTCCTCGGTTCGTCATCGATCTCACTCGGCATTCTATAAATTATTTATTAATTAAAGTTTCGTTTCTATTGTGTTGGTTCAAATTGAATTTGTGTAACTATTTTAAAATAATAAAAAATATTTTTTTTTTATTAATTTGCAATTCCATTGACAAAATATTAAAATCCTTTTCATACTATATACTTACACACGGTGATTTTTAGTCGTCTTACAAAAGCAGCCCAGTTCATGTATCCCACGTAAAATACCCCTAGGCGCGATTATTATTGTTTTATCATCAACTAAGATAATAAGCACGAAGAAAATTAAACAAGAGAAATCTGAAATATACTCTTAAAAATGAAAAAACGCCGCCGCCCGCGCCCTTCACCATTGTTAGAGGATCGGACCGCGCTCGCAACAGAGCTGTTTCTAAAAAACTACGAATTGCATCATAATATTGAATAAAAATTGCATATTTTTTTTAATCTAATAAATACCTATTTTTTTATCATGAACGTGTTCTAGTCATTGGATACATGAACTGGGCTGCTTTTGTAAGACGACTAAAAAATCACGGTGTCTAAGTATCTACCTACTACAAAACTTTGAAATTAAAAACCAGCACATACCTTTCTTGTTCAGTGTGAAATAATCAAACGTGAATATTCACGTAAATCCAGTTTATCCAGAAGCCAGTACTTTTAATTACGTGGTACAATAAAACTGAAGCAATCCAACCTATAATTTCTTAGGTCAAACTGAACAGTTCTCTAAATTGTGTCTTGGACAGGCAGCATTTCACTTGCTGGCTATCTGCACGTATCTTCGCGGCGATATTGAATAAATTGAATTCCAATGCGTCTCTAGCTCGAGAAGTTTCCATGGTACCAATTTAAAATGTCCTTGCTTCGTACTAGCAATGACTTTTAAAATAAATTAGCACAAAACACAAATTTAAAAATGTTGATTTTAAATGAGTTTAATAAAAGGGGGCTAAAATATTGGCCGTCTTATCCAAGTACATTTGAAAATCCATAGTTACTTACACCTTTTTAAATAAACAACGCAAACATCAGCTTTATCTTAGTCGCGTCAAGATAAATATTTCTCTTAAAGTAAAATCCATCGCAATACCAGACCGCGTCTTCCTAATCCAATTTGTAACCCATAAGCAAGGGTATTGGAATATAGGGTTGAAACGGAAAGAAAAACAAAAAGATACTATCAAATAAAATTGGTGCAAAAATAGGGGCGACAAACGCAAACCGCGGGACTCAGGCCCGGGTCTGGCAAGCCGCGGGTTACTTGAATTGGCCTTTGTTTTACTAATAAGGTATTGTATCATGATCACGTATTTCATCACTGAAGATTTTTTGTACCCTGTGACAGACTTTCCACTCATAGGGCTTAACCCTATGAGTGGAAAGGACTTAAAGTACATAACACAATTATATAAAAAAAACCGACACCAGCCAAGCATACAAACGTAAATTTTGTACTAACTTATTATTTAACATACAATATTGCCGTTCGAAATACCTGAGAAGTAAACTTGAGTTTCCCACAACGTTAAGAACTCGAACTAACTATTAGCATTGCTCATAATCGTCGCGTTCGAAGACTCAAAAGTTTCGTAACAATTCTCGCAAAAGGTTAACAAAGCCGCAGAGCCGCTATCAGGGTGACAATCGAGAAGTTTTTAATTCCACCATTTCAAACTGAAATTGTTCCCCGAACTTTGTCTGCTAAAATAGTAGTCATAATCAATGCTCAAATAAAAATTTCTCAACTAAGAAGTACCTAAAACCTAATAAAAATACATGTCATGTAAAACTACCCGAATTAGAAAAGAGGTCATAAATCAGATGTTGGGATCCTACAGGATTCCAAGTTTTTACCTTTCGATATTTGAAAAAGTGCGAAGACATCACTCATATCGCGTTCGACAAGTTTATAATAGATTTCGGACGTACACGGTAGTTCACGCAGCTGACGTCATAAGCCATTAGTCGACCGACGACAGAGGAAAACCTCAAGGGTCACGAGTTCAGACGCGACACATGGTGAGAATAGTCCGGGTGCGGACGAAACTTTCACCGCATCTCTCCCCGCACATTTATCTCTCTACAGCGAAACTGTTTTGGATATCCTTTTGCGCTCTTCCCGCGAAACGGCCCTAAGTAGGTCGCGATTCAATTTATTGTACATGTATGGCTTTTCTTCATTCGTATGCCTCGACACGTCTAAAGCCAGAAACTAGATGTATTATAAAAAGATCTAGAACATAGTTTCTTGTCAAATAAGTAAACTTACGAAGGGAGTAAGCTAAGAAAAACAATACAACAATCTCACTTAGTAATAAGGACATCAAAATATTTACCAAGAACTGCTGAAAAGCTTTTACGAAACTAGACTGCATTTAGCAATTGATTGTTCTTAAAACATTCAAGTGTCCGTTTTGTCTAAAGTCCTTTGAAACACAATGCAACCTCTTGCACAAATGCAATGAAGATGCTTTTTGTTGCACCCTAGTTGTTTCTCGAGGCACATTAATGAACCATGCTTCATTATTGTTAAAACATCTTATTTGTGATTCATTTTATAGTGTTCTGTCCCAATTTATGTTGCGCTGTACTTAGAAGAATTGTCTATAATTAATTAATAAGTATCCAAACACAAACATTTGTGACCAACGGTTAATCTTCATGAATCAAATCTCATGAGTTTTGTATAGATCTTAAAGCATCCGATCTGTCCATCTACGGTTCATCCAAAAGCATTTTAATTTAGAGTTAATAATATACAGTACGTACTGTAATTACATTCAGATGAGTTCAATATAATGAGAACCTATAGTACATGTTCTGGGCAACCCTCCCACGCAGAGGAAAAGAGTTTTTATTTTTTTGCCTCTTCGGACCACGCTTTGTCCCTTTTTCGTTCCGCTTGTTTTATATGGGGCGTTTAATTCGATAAAATTCGTGTGGACTCGAATTGGTTTAGGAGAGCTGGAAAATAGACTGGGATATATATGCCTCCACCGCTATCGACGTTGCCATAATTATTTTCTTTGCTTCCTTTTTGCTACTTAAGTTCAGTATTATTATTTCAACCGAAGCCACGTATGTAAGCTTAACTTTTGTTTCGTTTTACCTCGTCTAATTAGAATCTTCATATTCATCACAATTTCCATCTTAAAATGAAACGATTCTATATATAGCAACAAATTCGAATTTCATTTCAATTACGTTCTTTCAATATTTGTCGGGGTAAAATTATTTGAAAAGAATAAGGTCTCTAATGTAATAGTAATCGTCGGTAACCTGAGTTTCCCGACCCGAGCTCTGAATCGCATTGAAGGAATGTTGTAAAAGCAATATTAAGTAGCTCGGTTAAACTCAATGCCAAATGGTGTTTTAATGCCAGTCTTACTTTGGACTTTGATTTGTAAGAACGAAAACCGCTAAAATGCGAGTCAATCGTAGTATTTAGGGTTCCGTGCATGCTTGAGAAAAAAAGAAGAAAAACATTATTTACCAAATTTCAATAAAAATAAATTCGATTTCGATTATTACTTTCTTGGCAATGTACATGATCTGCAAAATTACAACTTTCTAGTTATAGAAACTATAACTGCTCATGAGACCATGTGGCATGTTCATGTCATGACCTGGTGGTAGATGGTGGGACAGTAGAAACTCAGTAATAGGGTTCCCTTTTTAACGTCGTTTACAAAACCTTAAAAAAAGAGTTCTTGAGTTTGATTATTCATTTAGAAAGAGAAGAAATTCTTTATTTACCACATACAGTTATTTGTTTTCATAACATTCGTATAATGAACACGTACAGTGTAACATAATTAAAAATGTGTATGATGTCAGCGTACAATTTTTTAACAATAGTCGAAAAATTAAGCTGTCCCTTGTCCACAGGATTGTTGAGACTTCAACAGCTGTACCAGACCATGCAGCCAGGCCGCACCGCGTTCCGTATCGCACTCGTGAAGAGAATTAATAACGCGTCTGATGCCATGGAATTCTTGTTGGCTTTAGAACAATATGACCGCTGGGGGAACAAGCGCATAGTGCTAGATTGCAATGCAAAAAATGCCAAAAGCATATTGGTGGAACATGTTCGGAAAGTACAATTGGGACGCAGGACCTATCACTACATGCTCAGCGGGCTGGTCAGTATTGCTTGCTTTGACCTAGATACAAAAACCATTATCGATATTTCCAATCCTTTAAAAACTTAGCATTTTTTTTCTGATTTCATCATCATTCAGCTTTTGAATACACACTGAGCATTGGAATATTGATGAATATTTATGAAAAGTAGAAACCACGCACTGAAAATGTGGATGTATTTTACAAGCACTATTTTTAAAATTCAGAATTAAACATTAGCAAGTACTTGTGTTCAAAGCTTTTACATTTTATAACCGCTAAAGAAATTTACCCACCCAGCAAAATATGATACGACAAAATACACTGTTCGTAAATAAAAATGTAAAGTGAGCTATAACACGTTAACAACATTTAACGAACAAATTGATGTGTATTGGTACATTAAAGATTGTGTCGGCTTTTATTATTCGCATCGGAACAACGCAATTATTTGAAACAAGAACTTAAATCGGGCCATTAACAGGTTATGGACGATCATTGGGAGAATGAAGTAACAGAATACGGCGCAGTCAATATAACTGGGTTCCGCATCGTCGACCACTCGCGCAAGATTGTACGCGATTTCATGGACGGTTTGCGGCGAATGGACCCTCGGTTCAAGGGGACCATATCGGTAAGTGCTTTCATTACCTCTCACCGCTAAGTGTTCAGATATATGTAGATTTTCGAACTTTGATCATCGAGTGTTGATGATGTGTTCTCTCAGCTTGAAAATATTGCTTAGTGATTGATTAGATCCGCTACATTTCATAGGTCACGACATGATCTTTGACATTTAAAGACACAGGCATAGACATTAAAATATGGCAATCAGAAGATCGCCTTTGTTAGTATGAGTCTACTATAATTCGTTCTGCACTGAAGCAAAACACATTTAGGTACTACAAAAAAAGCTTTTTAATTTGATTTCGAAAAAGAGGTATCAAAAGAAAAAGTTCAATAACCTCCAAATTACGCTTAAAATGGTCCCGAAAAGACACAACTTAGTACATCACTCAAGACAAGATCATAAAAACCCGCCGTATATCAGTTTAAACATTATTAAAACTTTAATGTAAAATATGAAAGAGAGTTTATTGTAAAATGTTAGCGACAATTTACGATATCCAGCCGTAACACATAAAGCATTCGAGAGTCGTGGTGTACTTGGCATATTACGAAGAAAATTTAAGCGTGAAGTAATAACGCGTTTATGTAGATTTCACTAACTTACGTACACCCTAATGAAACAGTGAGTGGGGTGGGCCTGCATAAATTATTATTCCATATGATCTCCCGTCTCTCTGCAAAGACGCTTAGGCCTTTTTCAACACCCGTATAGATAGGAGGTTCCTCTAAAGTGAACAGTACTCCTCATGACCGTTGCAATTTTTTGAGGGTAGTCTACTGTTGGCTGCAATGCTAAATATAAATAATGTAAACAGTTATTTTTATATTTTAACACTTGTGATTCCAGTAGTATTAGTCGGTAGGCGATTTAAAATCCAGCCCGAGTTAAAATAAAATAAATATCGAATCGTAAAAGTTAATTAACGATCACTTCACAAATATTTCACTTCGATATCTAAAGTTATTTAAATAAAATTGTTCAGGCGGAGACCGCTCTTATGTATGATGGTGTTCAAGTATTGATGGATGCATTGGGGAGACTATGGAGGAAGAAACCAGATGCCTTCAGAAGCGCCCTGCGACGAGCCGCGGGTCAGGCGAATTCAACCAAAGTCATAGATTGTAATCCTGGTAAAAGTTGGGTAATACCGTTCGAACATGGCGACAAAATCTCCAGACTAATTAAAAAGGTATATCACATTATATAGGTACATATTTGTAAGTAATATGTTGTTGGGTGTTTATTCTATTTTGGTAATCAATTATTTGTTCTCTGCATTAGACGGATATTGAAGGTCTCACTGGAAATATTTCCTTTAACGAAGAAGGACATCGTCACAATTTCTCTCTACATATCGTGGAGATGACGGTGCAAAGCGCTATGCTGAAGGTATGTCAAATTACGATTTTACCTTTAAATTATTTGTTCCTGAGATATTTTGAAATGGACAAAAGACGCTAAATACGTTGTGTTAAATAAATATTTAGTGTGTTATCGCTGGGTTCTTATTAATGTTATGTTAAAAAACGTACCTTCTACCCAGATATAATCATTTTTCACATTTAGTCGCTCGATTTCTGTTCCGTAAATACCGAACAAGTGCCAACATACGACGTAGATCCATTTTATGAGCGTTATTAAATTTACGGTAAACTTTGCACATCCGTTAGCAGGTACTTTCGGCAAAGGTTAATTTTAACTTTATTTCGCCCTACTTCTGTTCCACAGCTCACTAATGATTTCTCGGCGTCCATAAATCAATGCGCACGAAACTTTTGGAACAATTCTTTCAGTCCACACTTGGAACTTTCAAAATTTGTTTTTTGGCCGGACCTCTGTTTTTATGTGGACCATTGATTTCTGAGAAGAGAGATTTATTTTTAAATGTTTTATGCCATTGTATACCAAGAGCTAATTTATTTTAATGGTTTTTATACATATCATAGTAAAAGAATTTTGTGTAGGTGGCTACATGGAGCGATGCTCATGGCTTACAAGTAGCCTCGCCTCGATATGTCCAGCTTCGTTCACCAGCTTCTTATGAAAACAACAAAACGTATGCAGTTACATCAGTCCTCCAAGATCCTTACCTCATGCAGAAGCCAATTGTGCACGGACAGAAAGAAGAATTCTTTGGGTTTTGCAAAGATTTAATGGAACTTATTGCAAAGAAAATGGGAATCAAATGTTAGTTACACTTTTTTATCATTTTTCGTTAATTTTGTGAAAGATATGGTTAGACAAGATCTTCTAACGTGTGGAACGTTTTGCCTGATCAGATATTATTGACATATAATGTTTCAGATGAAATAAAGTTATCTAAGGAGGCAACATACGCGAAAGACGCTATACCTGACATTTTCACGGGCGTTGTAGGCGATATCGTGAGAAAGGTAAGACTTTGAAGAAAACATAACAAACGGCATTTAATGCTAAGGCACATTCAGACGAGCACATTTAATAGAGCGTAAGTAAGAGCCAGGATTATCGTAAACGATTCGAATCGAATAGGCGACCCTTCGATTTAACCCTTACTTTATGTAATGCGAATAAATAAATTAATGCATTTCTGTTTTAGTAGTTTGCAGCAAAATCTCAAACCCAAAATGGATCGTTTATATAAAACGTAATTGTGGTTTATAGATACATAATATATATTAAACCAAAAATTAAATCCTTAAATACTATAGAATGGTATATTTGATCCATTAGATCCATAGATTTCCCATCTTAAAATTTACCTCGTTTTAGGTATGTGAGTCGCAAATTAAAAAAAATTGACTTTTTAATAACCTGGAATCGAATCTTTTAAAGGAAAGTCTGCTTATTTTGAAGGAACTTGTTGCTAGATACTTTTAAGACACAAAATAATAAAAGCTTCTTACCGTTGATGTTTATTCACTCGAGTGCGAGGGCTTTAAAACGAAATCATATTAACTAATACCACAAACAAAGGAGACGGTTGATGTCTAGCTAATAGAAATATTATGACACATATACCCCAGTAATATAATAAGACGTGGCAGTCGCAAACTTTACGACTGACGTTGGAATTCTGTTACGTAATGACCAATGTTTCGTTGGTCTACAAAAACACACTATCCATGGCATATTGCAACGTTTACTCGAAAAAATTAAAGAATTGGTGTCTTTGATATTCAATTCAATTTACCGAATCTCGAAGATCATATTCGTAAATTAGTTTCGAAACCAATCTTCGTAACGTATGAACACCGCACGAAGGGAACTCGCAGACTCGCAACATTATCCTACAGTAAACCAGTAAACTTTTACGTCTTTCTTTTTTGCTGTCGTGGTTCGGAGAAAATGGACGTTTGTGGCGGAAAAAAATGTTGCGCGGCGTTGTTGCACATTTATCCAAATCCCCGAATTTGGCGCACAGCACCTCGTGACTTTTTACTTTCCGCAATGAATAACGGCACGAACGCATTGAGAGAGCCGGCGCACGGCGGTAACTTATGCCCGCTTTGTGCGAACAGGATCGCACTACCCTACACGGGATTATATTAGAACTTTATTTATTAAACCAACCCGAGCTGTATTTCTTGTTCATTAACATAGTGGCACTCGGGTTTATTCGCAGTTCTTGTATTTTCAATTAGGTGTGAAACCTTAGAAAGTTTTTAAATTCTTGTGAATTACTTGACCTACATTTTAAAGACTAGGCATTTCAATGAAAACTTCTAATAAGTATATAGTACACACATTATAATCTAGCTTGGTCCATAGAGAGAGGCTTCTGAACATACTTTGTTTGTTGAGTTCAAACGTATTATTGTAGTAACAAAGGTTTCTCCCGTCCTTGTTCCTAACATACGATTTCGCTTAAGTTCACAAAGAAATTTGACGGCAAATCTAATATCAAGTGAAGATACACCCTTAAGCTCTTTGTACCTATATAAGGTGCGCGTGTGTGCGCTTTATGTTATTTCATAGCTCGTCTCAATGTCTAATGAAATATTTGCGGGGGATAGTTTCCCTCATCTCGGGTGGGTTTTGTGAGAAACACAAGTTTAACTTGTACAAACAAATGTGTGAATAATTAGGAGGCCACACACATGTCAAAAACGGAGCTAAGATCTCTAATTCAACTTTAGTATAACATACATATTATTCTGAATATACAATACATATCCTTAAATAATACACTTTCATACCCTCCTTTCTATGTTTTTCCAAATATTTTAATCCATAGAGCGAACGACCTAAGCGTAGATCAGAAAAGATCTAAAAAGAAACTAGTCATTTTGCTGAATGATTTATTTTAAAACAGTCACTTTAGGCAGAATTCTCTTTTATCTGGTGTTTTTTTTTGCGAAAATAAGTGATAAATTTAATGAATATATGTTTGTTTTTATTAGGAAGCTGATATAGCAATCGCACCGTTAGCTGTGACGCCCGAACGAGAACTATTAGTGGACTTCAGCGAGCCGTTCCTCTCCGTGAACACGCCCATAGCGTACACGAAGACCCCAAAACAGTTAACCGACACCTTCAGTTTCCTACGGCCCTTATCGAAAGAAATATGGGTAAGTAGTTGTAACTTAGAAGGTCTATCGGCATTGTTACACAAATAGATATAGCGTGTGCCAAAATAGTTTGTTTAAATCGATATTGTACTTATCATCGATTTCTCGATTACTTGTATGTTTTTCCTGAGATAACTTCATAAATACCCCGCTCTTTGGAAAAAGGGCACAGGTCTCACACGCATACGGCTTTATAACTCTTACATGTGACATGTACTTAACTAGATTATCTGATTCAAGAATGTTCAATTTATTCGTCTTTTTCTCTGATATGCAATTTTTTGAAAATTTTAATCTCAATATGTTCGAAATATTTTGTTAGTGTAGATCTTTAACTTGACGCTGTTTTACTATGCTACTAATATCCAGAAGACTGAGAAATACAGAGCAGAAAAGTGACCTACTGTCTAAATAAAACAATGTGCTTATACATCACAAGGATATCTAAAGATACATGTATAAAACGGAGGCAAAAGTTAGCTGCTCGATCTCTATAACAACTGACTTCACATGCCGCCCGAAGCGTATCCAAACATTCCACCGATAAAACCATGTTCGTTTCGTGTACCAAGCGGAGATACATACGTGTTTATATCCTTAACCTAAATGTTGGGTTAATGTTGTATAAGAGCCACAGTTATCATTCAACTGCTGATCATTGGACATACCTTTTCCTGATAAAAAGGCTGTGATACCCTAAGAACGAGTAGAGGATACGTAATTTATCATTCAACACGAAATTACTACCTACAATAACATTGTCCAAATTACATCGCCTTTAATACCTACATTTAATACACATAGTTTGTTTTACCAAATGAGAACTCGGGAGGAGGATGCAGTTCATGTTATAATACAAACGAAATAGCGAGCTTAGAATTTCGCACGCGAATACATGAGACCCCACAAACAACGACCATTTGTAAACATTATGAGACCGACACTAAATGTGGGTGCACGTTATATCTATTAGTTTCAATTCTACGTAGCAATAACGTATATTCTAGTAATTATGTTGGTTTGCAGCTCTGTGTGTTGTTCAGTTTCTTCGCTGTCAGCATAGTACTATTCTTAGTATCACGATTCTCCCCGCATGAGTGGCGATCAGTTTCAATATCAGATACGCAACTGGATCACGCTATAAGCAGCACTAGCGAGGTGAGAATTCCTTTTATGCAGCTGAATTATTTCCATTTGCAAATGCATTACTCAATAATATTTAATTTTTCTAGATAATTTTACACAACGAGTTCAGTATTTGGAATTCGTTCTGGTTTTCGCTGGGATCTTTTATGCAACAAGGCAGCGATGTGGTTCCGAGGTACGTAATAAAGTCTCGTACACGCTCCCTGCTATTCAGAACTATTCAAGATAAAAAATCCAAATGGAAAACAACAGTGCCGGTTGCCAATGCGTGAACATTTTAAGTAATGCGGTCAATATTACGGTCCGGGCTTGGAATTCTAGATTAAATTCCATGTCTTGTGTTAAATTGCGCATACTTCGAATACAGGATACCTAGGAAGTCGAGTAGTATACTTAGACTGGACGGCAAGAAGCAGCAGGATTGTTCAGGACGTAATTATATCAAGGCAGTTCATGTCAGAAATTTAGCTGTTTTTTCCCAAACCATTCGATTTCAATACATCCCTTATTGAGAAACTCAAAGTTTTACTACAAAATAATCATCCACTGTTGTTAAATGCAGCCGATTCTTCAGCTGCAAACAAAACAATCGAAATAACATAACTCATAACTAATCTGTACAAGAAAGTGATAATAGAGCAAGCTAGAACTGGCCTTAGCGATAACAATACTTCATTGGAACGCATCCAAGCTATTATCCAACAATCTCAGCATACAATCTGTTTGTTGGAGAACCTCCGTCAATTTGAAGCGGACACATTACTGCGCTGATAGACAGCACAATACTATTGTGGAAAAGGCAGCAATCGAACGATACCCGTGTGTGTATTGCTAACTGCAAAATAAATACATATGAACTAAATGCCATCAATAAATCTGCTATGCTTGTCGACAATCAATCAGCGAAAAATAAGCCATTTTAGTTTTTATAACTAAAGTTTTCGGAAATAATCAATTCAGTTATTTAGCCTGATAAATATATAGATTGGATATGGTATGGTATAGGTTGGTAATGAAACAATATATTAGTGTTTGTTAGAAGTTAAAAAAATGTTTTCCGGTCGATGTAAAAGCAATTTAAAATAGAAGCAATTTAAAATTTTGTGAAACTAATCCTAGAAAGTTTCATCGAGTCTATAGTAACACAGGTATTATGGGTAACTCTAATATGTATGAAAATAATTTAAGCATTTTGGCCCTAAACGAAATCTGAAGAATTATTCGGTGAATAAATTTATTTTTTGTTACTAGTAAAGACAAAAGCAAAATTCCAAAAACCACCAGCACTAATAAAATGCTCTACATGTAGAATACTACACACTACAAATATTTGTAGTTGATTTTACAAATCATTTAAATGAAAAGTCGTTCGAAAAAAACAAACTCTTTAAGTAATTCTCTATAATTGAATAATGACTAATCTTATTC